>NW_024415619.1:16633-17543 GCF_014898765.1 Herpailurus yagouaroundi | reverse complement strand
CATCCCCTCACTCTCAATCTAAAGGTGTCCTCAGGTCTAAAATGAGTCTCTTGTAGACAGCAAATAGATGGGTCTTGTTTTTTTATCCATTCTGATACCCTATGTCTTTTGGTTGGCGCATTCAATCCATATACATTCAGTGTTATTATAGAAAGATATGGGTTTAGAGTCATTGTGATGTTTGTATGTTTTATGCTTGTAGTGATGTCTCTGGTACTTTGTCTCACAGGGTCCCCCTTAGGATCTCTTGTAGGGCCGGTTTAGTGGTGACAAATTCCTTCAGTTTTTGTTTGTTTGGGAAGACCTTTATCTCTCCTTCTATTCTAAATGACAGACTTGCTGGATAAAGGAATCTCGGCTGCATATTTTTTCTGTTTAGCACACTGAAGACATCGTGCCAATTCTCTCTGGCCTGCCAAGTTTCAAAAGAGAGATCAGTCACGAGTCTTATAGGTCTCCCTTTATATGTGAGGGCACGTTTACCCCTTGCTGCTTTCAGAATTTTCTCTTTATCCTTGTATTTTGCCAGTTTCACTATGATATGTCGTGCAGAAGATCGATTCAAGTTACGTCTGAAGGGAGTTCTCTGTGCCTCTTGGATTTCAATGCCTTTTTCCTTCCCCACTTCAGGGAAGTTCTCAGCTATGATTTCTTCAAGTACCCCTTCAGCACCTTTCCCTCTCTCTTCCTCCTCTGGGATACCAATTATGCGTATATTATTTCTTTTTAGTGTATCACTTAGTTCTCTAATTTTCCCCTCATACTCCTGGATTTTTTTATCTCTCTTTTTCTCAGCTTCCTCTTTTTCCATAACTTTATCTTCTAGTTCACCTATTCTCTCCTCTGCCTCTTCAATCCGAGCCGTGGTGGTTTCCATTTTGTTATGCATTTCGTTTAAAGCGTTTTTCAG
>NW_024415619.1:0-16533 GCF_014898765.1 Herpailurus yagouaroundi | reverse complement strand
GTGGTGGTTTCCATTTTGTTATGCATTTCGTTTAAAGCGTTTTTCAGCTCCTCGTGACTGTTCCTTAGTCCCTTGATCTCTGTAGCAAGAGATTCTCTGCTGTCAGCTATACTGTTTTCAAGCCCAGCGATTAATTTTATGACTATTATTCTAAATTCACTTTCTGTTATATTATTTAAATCCTTTTTGATCAGCTCATTAGCTGTTGTTATTTCCTGGAGATTCTTCTGAGGGGAATTCTTCCGCTTGGTCATTTTGGATAGTCCCTGGCGTGGTGAGGACCTGCAGGGCACTTCCCCTGTGCTGTGGTGTATAACTGGAGTTGGTGGGCGGAGCCGCAGTCAGACCTGATGTCTGCCCCCAGCCCACCGCTGGGGCCACAGTCAGACTGGTGCGTGCCTTCTCTTCCCCTCTCCTAGGGGCGGGATTCACTGTGGGGTGGGGTGGCCTGTCTGGGCTACTTGCACACTGCCAGGCTTGTGATGCTGGGGATCTGGCGTCTTAGCTGGGGTGGGTAGGCAAGGTGCACAGGGGCAGGAGGGGCAGGCTTAGCTTGCTTCTCCTTAGGTGATCCACTTCAGGAGGGGCCCTGTGGCAGCAGGAGGGAGTCAGATCCGCTGCCGGAGGTTTGGCTCTGCAGAAGCGCAGAGTTGGGTGTTTGCGCGGAGCGAGCAAGTTCCCTGGCAGGAACTGGTTCTCTTTGGGATTTTGGCTGGGGGATGGGCGGGGGAGATGGCGCTGGTGAGCGCCTTTGTTCCCCACCAAGCTGAGCTCTGTCGTCAGGGGACTCAGCAGCTCTCCCTCCCTTTGTCCTCCAGCCTTCCAGCTTTCCAAGCAGAGCTGTTAACTTATGACCTCCCAGACGCTAAGTCGCGCTTGCTGTGGGAACACAGTCCGTCAGGCCCCTCGGCTTTTGCAAGCCAGACTCGGGGGCTCTGCTTGGCCGGCGAGCCGCCCCTCTGCCCCGGCTCCCTCCCGCCAGTCCGTGGAGCGCGCACCGCCTCGCCGCCCTTCCTACCCTCTTCCGTGGGCCTCTCGTCTGAGCTTGGCTCCAGCGACTCCGTTCTGCTAATCCTCTGGCGGTTTTCTGGGTTATTTAGGCAGGTGTAGGTGGAATCTAAGTGATCAGCAGGACGCGCGGTGAGCCCAGCATCCTCCTACGCCGCCATCTTCCCTCTCTCCCTCTAAAGTTTATTTATTTATTTTGAGAGAGGGGGAGAGTGCAAGAAAGGGAGGGGCAGAGAGAGAGAGAGAGAGAGAGAGAGAATCCCAAGCAGACTCCGTGCTAGTAGCAACCTGGGGCTTGATTTCACGAACCATGAGATCATGATCTGAGCCAAAATCAGGAGTGGATGCTTAGCTCACTGAGCCACCCAGGTGCCCCTAAAGCTATATTTTTTAAATAGCATTACTGAGATATAATTAACAGACCACACAGTTTACTAATTTAAAGTATACAATTCAATAGCATTTGGAATTGTGCAACCATTAACACAACACATTTTAGGACATCACCCCAGAAAGAAACCTCTTACTCATTAGCAGTCACTTTTCACTGTAGCCCAGTACCCCCAGCCTCTGACAACTAATCTGCCTTCTGTCTCTACAAGTTTTCCTATTCTGGAAATTTCATATAAATGGAATCCTATAATTTGTGGTCTTTTGTGACTGGCTCTTTTCACATAGAATAATGTTTTCAAGTGCCATCCATATAGTAGGTATCAGTACTTCATTCCTTATTATGATTGAATAAATTCCCTTGTATTGATATACCACTTTTGTTATACATTCATCTGTTGATGAACATTTAGGGTGTTTTTATGTTTTTACTATTATGAATAACACTGTTATGAACACTCACAGTACATGATTTTGCATGGACATATGTTCTAGTTTTTCTTGGGAATCTATCTAGAAGTGAAATTGCTAGGTCATAATTTAACTCTATGTTCGACTGTTTGAGGAATTGCCACACCATTTTCTAAATGGCTGCCTCATTTTACATCTCTGTTAACAGTACATGTGTGTTCCAGTTTCTCTATATCCTCACTAGCACTTGTTATTGTCCAGTATTTTTTTTTTTGATGATAGCCATCCTTGTGGGTGTGAAATGGTATCTTGTGGTTTTGATTTGCAGATCTCTGATAGCTAATGATGTTGAGAATCTTTTCATGTGCTTACTGGCCATTCATATGTGTTCTTTTTAAAATTTTTTTAATGCTTTATTTAGTTTTGAGACAGAGAGAGACAGAGCATGAGCAGGAGAGGGGCAGAGATTGAGGGAGACCCAGAATCTGAACCAGGCTCCAGGCTCTGAGCTGTCAGCACAGAGCCCGGCGTGGGGCTCAAACTCACAGACCGTGAGATCATGACCTGAGCTGAAGTCGGATGTTTAACCAACTGAGCCACCCAGGCGCCCCTCGTATGTATTCTTTTAGTATTGGTTTCAGGAGTAGAAACCAGTAATTCATCTCTTACATGTGATACCCAGTGCTCATCCCAAGAAGTGCCCTCCTTAATGCCCATCACCCTTAACCCATCCCCCCACCCACCTCCCCTCCAGCACCCCTCAGTTTGTTCTCTGTATTTAATAGTCTCTTATGAGGCACCTGGGTGGTTCATTCGGTTAAGTGTCCGACTTCTGCTAGGTCATGATCCCGTGGTTTGTGAGTTCGAGCCCCACGTCAGGCTTTGTGCAGACAGCTCGGAGCCTGGAGTCTGCTTCAGATTATGTGTCTCCTTCTCTCTCTGCCCCTCCCCTGTTCATACCCTATCTCTCTCTGTCTCTCAAAAATAAATAAATGTTAAAAAAAAAATTTAAAAAAGGGTCTTTTATGGTTTGTCTCCATATCTGTTTTTATCTTATTCTTCTTTCCCTTCCCCTATGTTCATCTGTTGTGTTTCTCAAATTCCACATAGGAGTGAAATCATATAATATTTGTCTTTCTCTGACTGGTTTATTTCGCTTAGCATAATACCTTCTAGTTCCATCCATGTTGTTGCAAATGGCAAGAGTTCATTCTTTTTCATTGCTGAGTAGTATTCCATTGTATGTATGTACATCCATCAGTGGATGGACATTTGGGCTCTTTCCATAACTTGGCTCTTGTTGATAGTGCTGCTATAAACATTAGGGTGCATGTGCCCCTTTGAGTCAGGATTTTTGTATCCTTTGGATAAATAGCTAGTAGTGCAATTTCTGGGTCTTAAGGTAGTTCTATTTTTATTTTTTATTTCAGGAACCTCCATACTGTTCTCCAGAGTGGCTGCACCAGTTTGCATTTCCACCAATAGTGCAAAAGTGGTCCTCTTTCTCTGCATCTCACCAACATCCATTGTTTCCTGAGTTGTTAATTTTAGCCACTCTTACTGGTGTGAGGAGGCATCTCATTGTGGTTTTGATTTGTATTTCTCTGGTGATGAGTGATTTGAGCATCTTTTCATGTGTCTGTTAGCCATCTGGATGTCTTCTTTGGAAAGGTGTCTATTATTGTCTTCTGCTCATTTCTTCACTAGATTATTTGTTTTTTGGGTGTTTAGTGTGGTATGTTCTTTATAGATTTTGGATACTAACTCTTTATCCAATATATCATTTGCAAATATCTTCTCCCATTCCATTGGTAATTTTTTCAATTCTGTGGATTGTCTTTTCACTTTCTTTATGGTATCCTTTCATGCACAAATGTTTTTATTTTTTGTTGATTTTAATAATAGCTTTTTGGCAAACAAGACAGTTTTTGGTATCAAGAAAATCAGGTTCATAATTCTGTAATTATTAGTGTGTTTTGTGTCCTATTTAAAATTTTTTTGGGGTGCTTGGGTGGCTTAGTCAGTTGAGGGTCCGACTCTTGATTTTGGCTCAGGTCATGATCCCAGGATCATGGGCTTGAGCCCTGCATCAGATTCTGTGCTGAGAATGGAGCTTGTTTAAGATTCTTTCTTTCTCTCTCTCCCTCTGCCTCTCTCCCACACTCTCTGTCTCATTAAAAAATTTGAAAAGATAAATTTTTGTCTAAATGTCATGAAGGTATTCCTTTATGTGTTCTTCTAAAGCTTTTTTGTTACATTTTATATTTAGAAATACAATCCTTTTTGAATAAATTTTTTTTCTATGGTGTGAGATAGTCATCAAGGTAGTCTATTTCTGGATTCTATTCTCTTTCATTGACTTTGTCTATCTTCCTGCCAATACCACTGTCTTAATTATTGTAGTTTTATTGTAAACCTTGAAAACTAGTAGTATAAATCCTCCAACTTTGTTCTTCTTCAAGATTGTCTCAGTTATACTAGAACCTTTGCATTTTTATACAAATTTTAAAATTAGCTTATCAATTTCCACAAAAAAATCTTCCTGGATGTTTTATTTGGATTAAAATGTATTCATAGTTCAATTTGAGGAGAATTGATACCTTAACAACGTTGAGAATTCCAATTCATGAACATCATATAACTCAATTCATCTATGTCTATTCTCAGTAATGCTTTGTAGTTTTCATCTTAAAGCTTTTATACATCTTTTATGAAATGTGATCCCACCTATTTGAAACTTTTGTTATATAAATTAGAAATAGCATTTAAAAACATTTTTCATCAGTTGATGGACACAGGGGTGCCTGGGTGGCTCAGTCAGTAGAGCATACGACTCTTTTTATTAAATAGTCTCCATGCCCAGCATGGGGCTTGAACTCATGACCCTGAGATCAAGACCTAAGCTGAGATGGTGTCAGATTCTTAAATGACTGAGCCACCCAGGCGCCCCTGAGCATATGACTCTTGATCTCACAGTTGTGAGTTCAAGCCCCATGTTGGGTGTAGAGAATACTAACAAAATAAAAATTAAAAATAAAGTTGTTTTTCAATTGTTTGTTTCCAGTTATAGGAATACAATTAATTTGTATAGATTTTGTGTTCAGCTACCTTGCTCAGCTATATTCTTTATCTTAATGATCTATCTATAACTTCTTTTGCATATTCTTGGTATAGTATATTATCTGTGAATAATGACAGGTTTGTCTCTTCTTTTTCAATCCTTATGCATTTTATTTAATTATTATTATTCTTTGCCTATTTATTCAGGCTAGGTTCTTCAGTACAATGGCAAATAGAAATGGTAATGCTGGGCAGTTTTTATCTTGTTTATGATTTTAAAAGGGATGTCTTCATTTTTTTATGAACTAGCATCATCTTTTTGCAGGTACCCTTTATCAGGTGAAGAAGCTTTCTCCTACTTTTAATTTTCTAAGAAATTTTCTTACAAATGGATGTTGAATTTTATCAAGTTCTCGTTACATCCATTGAGGTGATCACTTGGTTTCTCTTTTTAAATCTTTGATGTGGTGAATACATTACAGTAGTTCCCCCTTATCTCAAGGGGTTACATTCCAAGACCAGCAGTGGATGCCTGAAACTGTGGACAGTACGAAATCCTATGTATACTATGTTTTTCCTATACATATTTGCTTACAATAAAGTTGAATTTATAAATCAGGCACAGTAAGAGATTAATAATAATAATTAATAACAATGGATTCTAATAAAAGTTATATGAATGTGGTCTTTTTCCAAATTTCTTATTGTACTGGACTCATCTTTATTCTTGTGACAATGTGAGATGATAAAATGCCTATGTGATGAGGTGAAGTGAGATGAATTCTGTAGCCATTGTGGTGTAATGTTAGGCAAACAATGACCTTCTGACGATACATATGCTTCTGAAAAGTGGTTGACCACGGAGAACTGAAAGTACAGAGAGTGAAACTGCAGATAAGGAGGTATTACTGTATTTGGTATAAAAATAGTAAGTTGTTAATTCTTTGAATAAATACCTTTTTTCCATGATATGCTATTTTTACACATTTCCAGATTTGATTTGGTAATTTTTAAAAATGATTTTTGTGTCTTGGTTCATGAATGAGATTGACTTTGCCTGGTTTATGTGAGATTGGAATTCTTTGTTCTTTGAATGTGAATTATTGTTCACTGATAAACCTTGTGGAACTAGAATTTTTGTATATATATTTTTGAATAATTACTCATTTACCTAAAGGTTATAAAACCATTCAGTTTTTCTATTTCTTTTCTTTCCAGTTCAATTTTTGCAACATATATATATAGATATATATATATCTATATATATAGATAGATAGATAGATAGATATAGATATAGATATACATATATATATATCAGTTTTGGTAAGATATATCTATCTATGGTTTATACAGATTGATACAATTTATTGGCATAATTTTATTATATATTTTATATTTGTTTTGTTTCTGTGATATCTATAATTAGGTACCCCATTTCATTCCTAATATTGTTTATTTCTGTCTTTTATCTTATTTTTCCTTGTTCAATCTTGACAGTAATTTCATTAGTTCTATTGGTCTTTTCAAAGAATCGTCTTTTGTCTTCATTCATTCTCTATTGTTTGCTTTTGTCTATTTCATTAACTTATGCTTTTATTCATTATTATTTCTTGCTATCTTATCTGGGCTTATTTTGCTGTTATTTTGTGAACTTCTTAAGAAATATATATTTGGAGCTGTTTGGAAGTACACTGTAGATATAATGACTATTTATCCTTAAATATTTGTGTGTATTTTCATACATTACCACACAGCAAATATAAAAATTAGGAAATTAACATTGGCTCATTCCGTAATCTAATCTACAAACCTGTTTCAAATTTTGCCATTTATGCTAATAATGTCATTTATAGAAAAAGATTTTTGTTTTCCGGTCCAGGTTCCAACTCAGGATCACACATCACATTTATTTGTGATGTCTCTTTAGCCTCCTTTAATCTAGAATAGTTCCTTATTCTTTCTTTGTCTTTAATGTCCTTGATACTTTTGAAGAGTTTAAGCTAGTTATTTTTGTAGAATACTGTCAAAATATGTTTATTTGTTTTTCCATGACTAGATTCAGGCTACATGTTTTGGCAGGAGTACCACAGAATTAATATTGTGTCCTTCTAAGGTGAGGAGTCAACAATGCTGGTTTGTCCATTTCTGTTGATATTAATTTTGATTTATTGGATAAGGTAGAATCTACCAAGTTTCTCCACTATAAGTTTCCCATTTTTCAATTTAATTTTTTTAATGTTTACTTATTTTTGAGAGAGAGGGAGACAGACAGACAGACAGACACAGAATGCGTGTAGGGGAGGGGCAGAGAAAGAGGGAAACAGAATCCAAAGCAGGATTCGGGCTCTAAGCTGTCAGCACAGAGCCCAATGTGGGGCTCAAACTCATGAGCTGTGAGATCATGACCTGAGCTGAAGTCGGACGCTTAACTGGCTGAGCCACCTAAGTGCCCCTAGCTTCCCATTTTTCAATTTGTAAGTAACAAATATGTTAGAGAGAGAGATTTTGAAATTATGTAAATATCCTACTCCTTAAACTTTCACCCACTTGTTTTAGTATCCCCAGGAAATTCTTACTTAGGCCAATTATTACCATGATAGTTTGGCTTCCAAATTTTGATTTTTAACTGCATAATTCCTTCTACATTAATTAATTGGCACTCTAATGTAAAAAATATATTTTGCTCTTTATGTATTTATTTACTTATAGTAGTATGCATTCATGTATTCTCATTTTATTTGACAGGTTATAATTTATCACTCTCATTATGTATTTTGATATTTCAACAATCTTAGATTTGGCTAGTGAAAGTCCTTTTATCAGACGCTTATATCCCTTTGCCATGTGCTTATTATTATTTGAGCACTTCCTTGCTTTCTGACTTTACAAGATACTCCAAAATCATTTTTTAATTACCCAGCCCCTGCTCTGGAATGAGCCATTTCTTCAAGGAGTTCTGTGTTACTATGTGTGTTCATTGCTACTGCAGGTGTCTTTGCTTCCAGGTCCTCTGTATGTATATAGGCCAAGCTACTATATATATAGAAGTACAAAGTATGTAAGATGCAAATTTTTTATTTCAATTTATAATGTTATAATATATGGTGATAAGAAATGAAATATATATGCATGTATTGTACATATAAATTAATTATATGTATGTGTATATAAATTATATGTGTGTGTGTGTGTGTGAAAATCCAAGACTTCACACTGAAACCTTTAATTCTAGTCCAACACCACAGAGCTGATTCTAGCTTTCCCACTTTTCACGGTTGAAACTCCTTTTTCCAACAGTGAGATATCTGGCTCCCATTATCCATAATATAATTACTCATTTGCTCAATCCTAGAATGCAGAGGAAGCAGTTTTACGATTACTAACCCATTTCACTGTGAAAAAAAAAAAAGCCCATAACTTATATTCACTATTTGTTTTCAGGTTTTGTTGTTGTTGCTATTGTTGTCATTGTTTTTAGTTTGAGGACATGTATTCAAAACACTATGTTCAAACATTATTTGAGTTTATTCTGCCCCTTCCTTCAGCTTTGTTATAAGTTAGGTTCATTTGTTTCTATTTTCATTTTATTTTCTGTTTTTCCCCATCCTTTTTTTTAATGTTTATTTTTGAGAGACAGAGTGAGACAGAGCACAAGTGGGGGAGGGGCAGAGAGAGGGGGACACAGAATCTGAAGCAGGCTCCAGGTTCCCAGCTTCAGCACAGAGCCCAACGCTGGGCTTGAACTCACAGATCACCAGATCGTGACCTGAGCCCAAGTCCGATGCTTAATTGGCTGAACCACCCAGGTGCCCCCACCCCATCCTTTTTGAGGTTTTTTTTTTTTTAGTATGTGAAACATTGATATGGTTCCCAAAGTCAGAACCATAGAGAAAAGAATACTCAGAAAAGTGTAATTACCTCCATCCTCAATTCCTTTTCCATCCCCTATCCTTTCTATCCTGCACCACCACTTGGCCATAGTACAAATCTCATTATTTCTGCTTTCTACGCTCTATGCTTCCTTTTGCATATATATATATATATATATATATATATACACATATATATATATATGATATATACATCCTTCTTTTATATTTATATTTATATTTATCCTTCTTTCTTACACAAAATATAATTTACAATACACTTTTACACTTTGCTTTTTCCATCTACTTAACAGTATGTCCTGGAACTAATGTTAAGAGATCTTCATTCTTTTCTTAAAATTATAATTAATAGACCTTTTAAGCAATTTTAGGTTTACAGAAAAAGTTTTAGCCAAAGGTGTAGAGAGTTCCCATATGCTCCTCATTTCCCTGCAGTTTCCTTTATCTTTAACATCTTGGATTGCGAGGTCCATAGTTGACATTAAGGTTCAGTTTCTGTGTTGTAAATTCTACAGGTTTTGATAAATGTATATTAACATATATCAATTATTAATAGTATCATACAGAAAGTTCACTGCCCTGAAAGTCTCCTGTGCTCCAACTATTCATCTGCCCATCCCCTCCAAATTCCTGGCAATCACTGATTTTTTCACTCTCTCAATAATTTTCTTTTCCAAAATGTCATATAGGTGGAATCACACAATGTATAGCCTTTCAGGTTGGCTTCTTTCAGTTAGCAGTATGCATTTAGGGTTCTTCCATGTCTTTTCATGTCATGATACTTCATTTCTTTTTATCACTGAATAACATTCCATTGTATGGATGCTTTGTTTATTCATTCACCTATTGTTTCCAATTTTGGCAATTGTGAATACATCTTCTATAAACACTTGTATACAGGTTTTTTTTTTTTAAGATTTTATTTTTTAAAAATAATCTCTTCATCCAATGTGGGACTCAAACTTACAACCCTGAGATCAAGAGTTGCATGCTCTACAGACTGAGCCAGCCAGGCACCCCTGTGTGCAGGTTTTGGTAGAGAAATAAGTTTTCAACCAATTTGGGTAAAATACAAAGGAGCACAGTTGCTGGAAAATATGGTAAAATTATGTCTGGTTTTGTAAGAAACTGTCAAACTATCTTCCAAAGCAGCTGTACCACTTTACATTCCCACTAACAATGAAAGAGAGTTCCTATTGCTCCACATCCTCTCTAGCATTTATTATTGACAGTGTTGTGGATTTTGGTCATTTTAATGGGTGTGTAGTGGTATCTCAGGGTTCTAATTTGCATTTCTCTAATGATATATGACTTTGAGCATCTTTTCATAGGCTTCCTGCCATCTGTATATCTTCTTTGGTGAGGTATCTCATCAGATATTTTGCCCATCTTAAAATTCTATTTTTTTCATGCTGTTAAATTTTAAGAGTTCTTTATATATTTCGGATACCTGTTCTTTATCTGATATGTTTTACAGAGATTTTCTCCCGGTCTGTGGCTTATCTGTTAACAGCAACTACTGTAGAGCAGAAGTTTTTAATTGTAATGAAGTCTAACTTATTAATTTTTTGTTTTATGGATTGTGCTTTTGGTATTGTGTTCTATGAAGTTATTGACAAACCAAAAGCCACATAGATTTTCTCTTGTTATCTTCTAGGAGTTCCATAGTTTTGCATTTTACTTTTAGGCTTATGATCCATTTGGGGTTAATTTTTGTGAAAGGCTTAAAGTCTGCATCTACATGAATACTTTTGCATGTGAATGTCTAGTTGTTCCAGCACTATTTCTTGAAAAGATTATCTTTTTTACACTGATTGTCTTAGCTCCTTTATCAAAGATCAGTTGACTATAGTTGTGTGGGTCTATTTCTGATCTCTTTATTCCATTGATCTATTTGTCTATTGTTTTCACCAATATTACACTGTCTTGATTAAAGTAGCTTTATAGTAAGTCTTGAAGCCAGATAGTGTCAGCCCTCTGACTTTGTTCTCTTTCAATATTTTGTTCTCTTTGAGAGAGCACATGTGCATGCACACACACAAGCAGGGGAGGGGCAGAGAGAGAGAGAATCCCATGCTGACAGCATGGAGCCTGATGTGGGGCTCTATCTCACAGTTTGTGAGATCATGACCTGAGCCAAAACCAAGAGTCAGAACCCAACCAACTGAGCCACTCAGGTGCCTAACTTTTACATTTTCATATAAACTTTAGGATTAGTTTTTTTGATACACATAAAATAACTGATGGGATTTTCACTGGGATTATATATATATAGATCCAATCTATAGATCAAGTTGGAGAGAACTGATATCTTGATAATATTGTTTCTTCCTATGTCTGTGTATAGAATATCTTTCTATTTAGATATTCTTTGATTTTTTCCATCGGAGTTTTATAGCTTTCCTCATATAAATCTTGCACATATTTTGTTAGATTTATACCTTGCACATATTTTGTTAGATTTATACCTAAGTATTTCATTTTCTTGGTGCTAAATGCATTGTGTTTAAAACACTTTTTTAGGTTTAATGAGGTTTACTACAAAAAATTGCACATATTAAATGTATATGTCTAATGAGTTTGGGCATATAAATATATTTGTGATACTTATCACCACAACCAGGGTGATAAGCATAACCATTACCTCCAAACATTTCATTGTGTTCTTTTGCATTTTGTTTTGTTTTGTTAAGGATACTTAACATGGGATATATCATCTTCACATATTTTAAAGTGCATGATACCATATACAACAATGGTATTGTTGTTTTTTTTTTAAGCAAGTTCTACATGCAACATGGGGCTTGAACTCATGACGCTGAGATCAGGAGTTGCATGCTCTTCTAACTGAGCCATCCAGGATCCCCATTATTGTTTTTAATTTCAAATTCCAATTTGTGCCTTTTGTGTTTTATCCTTGTAACCTTGCTATAGTTGCTTCTTGGTCAGGAGCCTTTTGGTTGATTCTTTGGGGTTTTCAACACAATCATATCATCTGTGAACAAAGACAGTTTTATTTCTTCCTTCCCGACCTGTATTCCTTTTCTTGCCATATTGCATTATCTAGTACTTTCAGTATGATGTTGAATAGGAATGATGTTGAATGGTGAGATGGGCAGCCTGACTTTGTTTCTGATTTTAGGGGAAAACCATCTAGTTTCTTACCATTAGAGAAGATGTCATCTATTGGTTGTTGGTAGATGTTCTTTTTCATGCCAAGGAAGTTCCTCTTGACTCATACTTTGCTAAGAGTTTCTATAATGAATCGTGTTGGATTTTATCAAATGCTTTTTCTTTTTTTGGCTGGGTACAGTGCACTTTATTGATAGTACATGACAAAGTTGGGCTCCCTAAGTTTCTCCCTTTCTACAGGAGTTCTGGGATTGAAACTTTATTGAGGTTGGGGATTCTCAGTGTGTTGAGGGATGAGTTGGGGCAAAGACTCTTCAGTAGCTGAGAGATTCTCTCTTCCTCTTATGCTCTCACTGGGGCTGGTATTTCAGGGGGCTCTTACTCCTTGGAGGCCATGTGGACCATAAGGTCCATCACCTGGTTACTGTAGCCAAATTCACCGTAGTACCAGGAAATGAGCTAGACTAAGAGGTCATTGAGAGCAATACCAGCCCTAGCATCAGAGGTGTAAGAGTGGGTGTCACTGTTAAAGTCACAGGAGGCAACTTGGTCCTCATTGTAGCCTAGGATGCCCTCGAGGGGGGCCTCTGGTGCCTGCTTCACCATATTTTTTATGTAATTGTATTTGGCAGCTTTCTCCAGGCAGCAGGTTGGATCTATGACTGACACACTGGGGATGGGGACATGTAAGGCCATACCAGTAAGCTTCCGATTCAGCTCAGAAATAACCTTGCTCACAGCCTTGACAGCACCAGTAGAAGCAGGGATAATGTTGTGGGCAGCCCATCAGTCATCACACACAGCTTTCCAGAGTGGCCATCCACAACCTTTTGGGTGGTAGTGATAGCATAGACTGTGGTCATGAGTCCCTCCATGATGCTAAAGTTGTCATGGATGACTTTGGCCAGAGGGGCCAAGTAGTTGGTGGTCCAGCTATACTAGTGGATTCATCGATTTCTCCTTGAATTTCTATCAGTTTTTGCCTTACATATTTAGACACTGTTGTTAGTTGCACACACATTAAGGATTGCTATCTCTTCCTGGAGAGTTGAACTTTTATCATTATGTAATGCCCTTCTTTATCTCTAATAATTTTCCTTGCTCTGAAGTCTGCTTTGTCTGACTTTCTTTTGTTACTACTGCTACTCTGACTTTCTTTTGTTTACTTTTAGCATGCTGTATCTTTCTCTGTCCCTTTACTTTTAATCTATATATGTCTTCACATTTAAAGTGTCTTTTTGTCGACAATATAGTTGGGTCTTGTTTTTTGATCCATTTTGACAATTTCTGTCTTTAACTGGTGTATTTAATCTATTGATTAACAGTGATTATCATTATAGTTGAATTTGCATCAACCACATTTGTTATTGTTTTCTATTACTTGCCCTTGTTCTTTGTTATTTTTTTTGGTCTTCCACTCTTTTTCTGTCTTCTCTGGTTTTGAGTATTTTGACTGATTTCATTTTTCTCTGTTCTTAGCATATCAATTGCATTTCTCTTTTACTTTTTAGTGGTTGTCCATTCTTTTGCAAAATACATTTACAACTAATTCAAGTCTACTTTCAAATAATAGTCTACTACTACATGCAGAGTACAAATACCTTATAACAAAGTATTCCCATTTTCTCCTTCCTGTCCCTCATAGCATTGTTATCATTCATTTCATTTATCTATAAGCTATATAACTGAGTATATTGTTGCTAATATTTTGAACAAAGTGTTACTTGTTAGATTGATTAACCATAAGAGAAATAAAAAGTTTTATTTTACCTTTATTCCTAATGCTGCTCTAATGTTTTTCCTTTCTTCACGTAGATCTGAGTTTCCAATTTATATCATTTTTGTTCTTCCTGAAGAACTTTTAAAATCATTTCTCCAAGGCAGATCTAGTAGCAACAAATTCCCTCAATTTTTGTCTGAGAATGTATTACTCTTTCACTTTAAAAAAAATTTTTAATGTTTATTTATTTTTGAGAGAAAGATAGACAGAGTGTGAATGGAGGAGAGACAGAGAGAGGGGAAAACACAGAATCTGAAGCAGGCTCCAGGCTCTGAGCTGTCAGCAGAGAGCCCGACGTGGGACTCAAACTCACAGACCGTGAGATCATGACCTGAGCTGAAGTCAGATGCTCAACCTACTGAGCCACCCAGGCGCTCTGCTGCTTCTTTTTTTTCCAACTGTTTATTTATTTACTTTTGAGAGACAGAGCATGAGTGGGGGAGGTGCAGAGAGAGAGGGAGACACAGAATCCAAAGCAGGCTCCAGGTTCTGAGCTGTCAGCACAGAGCCCGACGTGGGGCTCGAACTCACGAACTGCGAGATCATGACCTGAGCCAAAGTCAGACACTTAACTGACTGAGCCACCCAGGTGCCCCACTCTTTTGCTTTTTTAAAAGAGATTTTATTTTTAAGTAATCTTTGCACACAACATTGGGCTCGAACTCACAACCCTGAGATCAAGAGTTGCACATTCTACCAAGTGAGCCAGCCAGGTGCCCCTACTCTTTCACTTTTGAATAATCATTTCACTGGGCACAGAATCCTGGGTTGATGATTTATTTCTTTTAGCACTTTAGTATTTAAAACATTTTTAAAAAATGTTTTCTTTATTTTTGACAGAGAGAGAGAGATAGAGCACTAGCGGGAGAGGGGCAGAGAGAGAGGGAGACACAGAATCCGAAGCAGGGTCCAGGCTCTGAGGTGTCAGCACAGAGCCCAACACAGGGCTCGAACTTAACAGACTGCAAGATCATGACCTGAGCCCACTGAGCCACCCAGGCGCCCCTAGCACTTTAGTATTTTAAATCACTTTCTTCTTACTGCATGGTTTCTGAAGGGAAGCTCTTATCTCTTCTTATCCCTCCTTCTTTATACATAAGGTGCTTCCCCCCTCTATATTTTCCTCTATTTTTCCATCATCATTCAGCTCCAAGGCTCCAATAATTCTTATAATTTTTATCCCTCCTTCTTTATACATAAGGTGTTTCCCCACCCCCCCCGTCTGTATTTTCTTCTATTTTTCCATCATCATTCAGCTCCAAGACAGGCAATATATTCCTTTTGATTATTGAAAAGACAGATTTATTTTTAGATTACTCTTAAATGACCTCAGAAATTGGGGATTCAAGATTTGTATAAGGACGTTTTGTTTAATTCCACACCTGACGAGGCCCTGGGCTTTGTCTTCTGTTCTCTGTGCCCTTTAAATATGTAAAAAGTAATGCTTAATTCCACCCAATTTGGTATTATCAAGATGAAAGCTTCAGTGTTCTACTTAACTTTCTGGGAAGCCATATGTTTTTTAAGTTTTTAATATTTTAATTCCAGTATAGTTAACATACAGTGCTATATTAATTTCATTTGGACAATATAGTGATTCAACAATTCTATACAAAGAAACCATATTTTTTTAATACCTAGCCAAACTATTCCTCACCTTTTGCCAGAGCATAAGAGGCACTGAAAATATTTGATGAATTATTTTTGTTGTTTTCAGATGGAGGGTCATTCTGGGCACATATTCATTTTGTTGCTAAAATGAAACCTTTTGAGAAAACAGAAAAGACCGTAGTTTTATATTTTCGTATATTTTGTGTACAACAAAAATACATTCTACTATTTTTTGGTCTGAACACTTAGTTTCCTTTTAGGGTAGTCATCATTAATAATACAGTTGATCCTGAAGGACTAGAAACAACATGTCAATAATTAAAAGCAAATACATTATCTTATCATTACTATCAACTTTATTTCCTTTCTACTTGAAAGAGAGATTACAGAAGATAATTGTTCAATCTTTTGATATTATTCATTGCTTCATTTTTTAAGAGAAATCCTTTAAAGGCATCTTCTCTTACCACTGTGCTGGAAGATAGGTTATCAAAATCTTTAGTAATATTTTTCTTTATAGCTGTGATAAATCTGAATGAAAGCCATATTACACATCTTGGTAATTTCTATGGATTATAAGGACTCAGTCTTTCAAAAGATGAAGGTGTATTGTGATTAGTGAATGATACCTGTCATATCTTTAGAAATTCCCTTGTCTTTGTGATTAGGGGGGAACTATCTCTCTCTCTCTCTCTCTCTCTCTCTCTCTCTCTCTCTCTCTCTTTGTCAGAGAGACTGTAAAAATATGAAATGACTTCTGTTTTGCAGTTATCCTGGTGGTATAATATTCTTTAGTGATATGATAATTTGAAAAACCTGGAGTTTCTGAAGCAAAAGATTAATTTGTCATGAGCTTGTCAAGCAAGGCCATAATTTGAAGTGAAAAAAGTTATCCTCAGTTCACCTTCGTAATTTCTGAATTTGTGACATTTCCATGCTTATATATTTATATTGAGTTCCCTAAATCTTAATAAAAGCTTTTATTGTGCCCTTACACTATGGAAAAGTATTTATGTACTATTACAATCTAATATTTCTGCCAATTTATGCTATAAATAAAGAGTTGTTCTCTATAGACAGGTAACTCAATAATTTTTTGACATCTGTGGCTAGCTATAATATTAAACAGAAATGGACAACCAAAAGACATAGGGTATCAGAATGGATAAAAAAACAAGACCCATCTATTTGCTGTCTACAAGACACTCATTTTAGACCTGAGGACACCTTTAGATTGAGAGTGAGGGGATG
>NW_024415618.1:419-3657 GCF_014898765.1 Herpailurus yagouaroundi | reverse complement strand
GGCACCGAACCCTCAGCAGGCAGTAGTCTCCGCCAAGGTCTGAGTTGACGGCACAAGGGACGGTGCAGGGCAGGATCCATCTTTGGCTGCCATGGCCATACACGTTGATCCCCCCTGGTCGAGGAGGCCTCCGGAATCCTCTCGGACAGCTGCAGGCTGGCCTGGGAAACGACATAGGGAGCTTCCAGCTTCCATGCTGAGTCAGCCTGCCCGGCATCTGGGCTCCAGGCGCGTGATGTTGTCAGACGTTGCAATTGGGTCCCATGGGGAGAAAGCCTTAGCTAGGGTTAGATTTCGGGCCAGGGACGTCGCCAGGGCCGAAGCGACTCCAGTCTCGTGATCTCCCTCGAGGGCTGAAGTGAGGGCCCGTGCCAGAAGGCGGCTCAATTGCAGGGTTAGGTATCGAGTCAGGCTTAGGTTTCCGTGGAGGGTCCCGGTTTGGGGTAGGGTTAGGGTTAGGGTTAGCACCCAGGAGGGTCCAGGCGCCGAACCCACAGCAGGGCAGTGGTCTCCGCGAAGAGCTGAGTTGAGGGCACAGGCGACGGTGCCGCTCAGGTTCCGTCTTTGGCTGCCAAGGCCACACTCGTCGATCCGCCCCTGGTCGAGGAGGCCTCCGGAATCCTCACGGGCAGCTGCAGCCGGGCCTGGGAAACGACATGGGGAGCTTCCAGCTTCCATGCCGTGTCAGTCTACACCGCTTCTGGACCTCAGACGAGTGATGTTGTCAGACGTTGGAATGGGGTCCCCATGGGGAGAAAGCCTTAGCTAGGGTTAGGGTTCGGGCCAGGGACGTCGCCAGGGCCGAAGCGACTCCAGTCTCGTGATCTGCCTTGAGGGCTGAAGTGAGGGCTCATGCCAGAAGGCGGCTCAATTGCAGGGCTAGGGTTCGAGGGAGGCTTAGGTTTCGGTGGAGGTTCCCGGTTCGGGGTAGTGTTAGGGTTAGGGTTAGCTCCCAGGAGGCTCCAGGCGCCGAACACTCAGCAGGGCAGTAATCTCCGCCAAGGTCTGAGTTGAGGGCACAAAGGACGGTGTCGGTCAGGATCCATCTTTGGCTGCCAAAGCCATACACGTCGATCCCCCCTGGTCCAAGAAGCCTCCGGAATCCTCTCGGACAGCTGCAGGCTGGCCTGGGAAACGACATGGGGAGCTTCCAGTTTCCATGCCGAGTCAGCCTGCCCGGCATCTGGGCTCCAGGCGCGTGATGTTGTCAGACGTTGCAATTGGGTCCCATGGGGAGAGAGCCTTAGCTAGGGTTAGTGTTCGGGCTAGGGACGTCGCCAGGGCCGAAGCGACTCCGGTCTCGTGATCTCCCTCGAGGGCTGAAGTGAGGGCCCGTACCAGAAGGGGGCTCAATTGCACGGTTAGGGATCGAGGCAGGCTTAGGTTTCCGTGGAGGGTCCCGGTTTGGGGTAGGGTTAGGTTTACGGTTAGCACCCAGGAGGCTCCAGGCGCCGAACCCACAGCAGTGCAGTGGTCTCCGCGAAGGGCTGAGTTGAGGACACAAGGGACGCTGCCGGTCAGGGTCCGTCTTTGGCTGCCAAGGCCACACTCGTCGATCCGCCCCTGGTCGAGGAGGCCTCCGGAATCCTCACGGGCAGCTGCACCCGGGCCTGGGAAACGACATAGGGAGCTTCCAGCTTCCATGCCGAGTCAGTCTACACCGTTTCTGGACCTCAGACGAGTGATGTTGTCAGACGTTGGAATTGGATCCCCATGGGGAGAGAGCCTTAGGTAGGGTTAGGGTTCGGGCCAGGGACGTCGCCAGGGCCGAAGCGACTCCGGTCTCGTGATCTCCCTCGAGGGCTGAAGTGAGGGCCCGTACCAGTAGGCGGCTCAATTGCTGGGTTAGGGATCGAGGCAGGCTTAGGTTTCCGTGGAGGGTCCCGGTTTGGGGTAGGGTTAGCTTTAGGGTTAGCACCCAGGAGACTCCAGGCGCCGACCCACAGCAGGGCAGTGGTCTCCGCGAAGGGCTAAGTTGAGGGCATAAAGGATGGATCCGGACAGAATTCGTCTTTGGCTGCCAAGGACACACTCGTCGATCCGCCCCTCGTCGAGGAGGCCTCAGGAATCCTCACCGGCAGCTGCTGCCGGGCCTGGGGAACGACATGGGGAGCTTCCAGCTTCCATGCCGAGTCAGTCTACACCGCTTCTGGACCTCACGAGGGATGTTGTCAGACGTTGGAATTGGGTCCCCATGGGGAGAGAGCCTTAGCTACGGTTAGGGTTCGGGCCAGGGAGTTCGCCGGGGCCGAAGCCACTCCAGTTTCGTGATCTCCCTTGAGGGCTGAAGTGAGGGCCCATGCCACAAGACGGCTCAATTGCAGGGTTAGGGTTCGAGTGAGGCTTAGGTTTCGGTGGAGGTTCCCGGTTCGGGGTAGGTTTAGGATTAGGGTTAGCTCCCAGGAGGCTCCAGGCGCCGAACCATCAGCAGGACAGTAGTCTCCGCGAAGGTCTGAGTTGAGGGCACAAAGGACGGTGCCGGTCAGGATCCATCTTTGGCTGCCAAGGCCATACACGTCGATCCTCCCTGGTGGAAGAGGACTCTGGAATCCCCTCGGACAGCTGCAGGCTGGCCTGGGAAATGACATGGGGAGCTTCCAGCTTCCATGCCGAGTCAGCCTGCAACGCATGTGGACTCCAGGCGCGTGATGTTGTCAGACGTTGGAATTGGGTCCCCATTGGGAGAGAGCATTAGCTCCGGTTAGGGTTCGGGCCAGGGACTTCGTCAGGGCCGAAGCGACTCCAGTCTCGTGATCTCCTTTGAGGGCGAAGTGAGGGTCCATGCTAGAAGGCCGCTCAATGCAGGGTTAGGGATCGAGGCAGGCTTAGGTTTCCGTGGAGGGTCCCGGTTTGGGTTAGGGTTAGGGTTTGGGTTAGCACCCAGGAGGCTCCAGGCGCCGAACCCACAGCAGGGCAGTGGTCTCCGCCTAGGGTTGAGTTGAGGGCACAAGGGACGGTGCCGGTCGGGATCCGTATTTGGCTGCCAAGGCCACACTCGTCGATCCGCCCCTGGTCGAGGAGGCCTCCGGAATCCTCACGGGCAGCTGCAGCCATGCCTAGGAAACGACATGGGGATCTTCCAGCTTCCATGCCGGGTCAGTCTACACCACTACTGGACCTCAGACGAGTGATGTTGTCAGACGTTGTAATTGGGTCCCCATGGGGAGAGAGCCTTATGTAGGGTTAGGAATCGGGCTAGGGACGTTGCCAGGGCCGAAGCGACTCCGGTCTCGTGATC
>NW_024415618.1:0-409 GCF_014898765.1 Herpailurus yagouaroundi | reverse complement strand
AAGCGAATCCGGTCCATGATCTCCCTCGAGAGCTGAAGTGAGGGCCCGTACCAGAAGACGGCTCAATTGCAGGGTTAGGGTTCGAGGGAGGCTTAGGTTTCGGTGGAGGTTCCCGGTTCCGGGTAGGGTTAGGGTTAGGGTTAGCTCCCAGGAGGCTCCAGGCGCCGAACCCTCACCAGGGCAGTAGTCTCCGCCAAGGTCTGAGTTGAGGGCACAAAGAATGGTGCCGGTCAGGATCCATCTTTGGCTGCCAAGGCCATACATTTCGACACCCCCTGGTCGAGGAGGCCTCTGGCATCCTCTGGGACAGCTGCAGGCTGGCCTGGGAAACGACATGGGGAGCTTCCAGCTTCCATGCCGATTCAGCCTGCCCCGCATCTGGACTCCAGGCGCGTGATGTTGTCAGACG
>NW_024415617.1:441-5287 GCF_014898765.1 Herpailurus yagouaroundi | reverse complement strand
TTACTGGCCACTGTTGTAGAAGAACCTCAAGCTCCAACAGGGTTGTTGTCACTGTTCTCGGAATGCCTGCCCCTCCTTTATTCCCGCACATTTGCTTTTGTCTCCTTTATCCTCCTGCTTTCTGCCTGCCAACTAGAAATTTGGTCATCTTTTAAGAATCTTTGTACTAATCCTCTGAGACGCCTTTACTGATCAACTCGGCTCAGTGGACTTCTCCTGCTACATGAAACTTGACCTTGAAGTCTCACTGTGCTTTGTATGGTGTTTGGATTTTTTCTACCCTCAAATATTGAAAGTTTCTTGAAGGGAAGGAGGAGGTCTTGAGTGCTTTCAGAAACTTTTATAAACACTCAAACGTGGTCAAAGTTTAGAAATCTTTCTTGGTGAAGTGGTTGAGTCAACGTCAAATCAGGTGGGAGGGGAGTCTGCTGAAGCAATAACACTGGACTGTTTGAAACTATCCTTGATATGTTGAATGGACCTAATAAATTTATGAATTGACACATTTTATTTATTTAACTGATACTAGACTAAATCATTTATTTGAAATATTACTTTATGATTATGGCGGTCTTAAGTTTATTGGAGAAAATTTAGAAAATAAACAAGAAAGAAAGAAAAATGGTCATAAGTCACACACCTGGAGATAAGCATATCTAAACACCTTTTTTATGTTTATGTATTTTTGGCAGAGAGAGAACGAGAGAGATGAGCAAGAGTGGGGGATGGGAGGAGAGAGAGAGATAGAGAGAATAATGAGCAGGCTCCATGCTGTCAGTGCAGACTCAATGTGGAGCTTTATCGCACACACTGTGGAATCATAACTAGCTGGAATCAAGAGCCAGATGCTTAACCGACTGAGCGATTCAGGCGCCCCTGGAGGTAAGCACCTCTAACACTGTGGTATAATCATCAGGGAAGTGGTATATGTACATGCATTAACCAAAATTAACTATGCAGCTGTGAATCCCATTTTTGGTCCTCTAGTGATACGAGCATTTCGCTAGGTCACAAATGTTCTGCAGGGCTATTAATTGTAAAGGTCACATAGCATGCCATAACTTATTTAAAAAATTTTTAATGTATATTAATTTTTGAGACAGAGAGAGACAGAGCATGAACGGGGGAGGGTCAGAGACAGAGGGAGACACAGATTCCGAAGCAGGCTCCAGGCTCTGAGCTGTCAGCACAGAGCCCGATGCAGGGCTCGAACTCAAGGACCTTGAGATCATGACCGGAGTTTAAGTAGGACGCCCAACCAACTAAGCCACCCAGGCGCCCCATGCCATAACTTATTTAAACACGGCTATTGATCATTTAGGATGTCCCATTTTCTCTCTTCAGTTGGTTGCTACAACTAGAATTAGGTTTCATTGTGTAGACACAGTTTAGTAAATGTCAATGAAAAAATAAAAAGAACTGCAGCCTGTAATGTGAGGCGGAGGAACAGGTATGATCAGATTTGGCTTCACCTTGTCTTGCTGGAAGTCTTTACACCCTTCTCTCCCTCATCCTCTCTTTCTCCTCCTTGACCCACAACCTCCACCTCTTTATTCCTCCTTCTTCGCATCCTCGTTTCTCTGTCTATGCTGGCCTCCTTGATTCCCATCAGTACACACGTTCACTCTGCTGCCTTGGGGAATTCATGGGTCCTTCTGCCTGGATCACATTCCTGTCAGCAGGTAGTTCTCTCATTTCCGTGAGGTATTTATTCAACTGACACCTTTTTCAGTAGGGCCCTCTGTGTCGAGTATTTCACCCTGTCTAGTATTTCACAGCCCCTCCCCCAATGCTTGTATCCTCTCCAAGATGTATTTACTAGTTTTTTCCCCATTCATTATTCTCTACCATAGTTTCTAGTTCCATTATCTTTGTCAGTCTCCCCCACTGGACTATTAAGCACCAAGAGCGCAGTGGTCCTTGCTCCTTTGGTTCAGTAGTGGATCCTCAGGGCAAAGACTGTGTTGTCTCATCCTAAATGCTCCAAAATCATTTATTTAATGATTCAATGATTCAACATCACTCCTTCTTTCTTAAGAGTTTTATAATTTTGTACTCTACACTTACATCTATGATCCATTTGAGTGAATGATTGTATAAGTGATGAATTTAGGTCAAGGCTTCTTTTAATTAATTAATTAATCAATGAACCGATTGATTAAACAATTAAATACTTAGTTAATTGATGACTATTGCATACGAACACTTAATTGTTCCAGTAACATTGGGAAAGACTATCTCCCTTTTTCTGTTAGGTTGGCTATATGTCATTATCAGAAGTTGGGTGAGGATGCTTGTGTATGGGGTCATTTCTGGATTCTCTGTTCTATCTCTTGATCTGTGTGTCCATCTTTCTTCAATATCACACTGCCTTGATTACTGGACGTTTATAGCAAGTCTTAAAATGGTGCAACATGAGTTCTCCAACTTGGTTATTTTTCAGAGCTGTTTGGCTGTTCTCGTTCCTTTGTCTTTTCACACATATTTTAGAATGAGTTTGCTGAAATCCACAAAAAAATCCTGCGATGTCGACTGGGATTATGTTCTATCTCTAGATCAAGTTGATAATTGACATCTTAGTAGCGAGGCTTCCATGGATAGATATGGCATATCTCTCCATTTATTTATATCTTCCTTGATTTTACCCAATCAGCCTTCTGTGGCTTTTTGCGTACAGATCCTGTGCATGGTTGTTAGATTTAAATGTAAGTATTTCAATGTTTGGTGTGGTATTAAATGGTTCTTTAAAAAAAACAGTTCATATTCTAATAGTTCTTTGCTTCTGTATAAAAATTAGTCTGAGTTTTATATATTGACCGTGTATTCTGAGGCTTATTTAATTATGTTTGAGTTGTAGAAAACTAATGTATACTCCTTACAATTTGTTTCATGTTGATAATCACATGAGTTAAGAGTTGAGGCAGTTTTCAGGGCACCTGGATGGCTCCATCAGTTGACTACCAGACTGCTGGGTTCAGCAGGTCAGGTCATGGTCCTATGGTCAGGGGATTGAGCCCCATTTAGGGCTCTGTGCTAAGTTGGAGCCTGCTTAAGCTTCTCTCTCTGTCTTTCTTTCTATCTCTTTCTCTCCCCGTCTCTGCTCATTCTCTTTCCAAAATACGAATTGAAAAATCAATAAATAAAAGAATCGAGATACTTTTTATTTTTACTTTTTCCAATGCGAAGGCCTATTCTGTGCCCGTTTCTGCACATGCCACGCTTGTCATCAGGGGAGGTACTGGTGTTTATGT
Source organism: Herpailurus yagouaroundi (assembly GCF_014898765.1). Classification (NCBI taxonomy): domain Eukaryota; kingdom Metazoa; phylum Chordata; class Mammalia; order Carnivora; family Felidae; genus Herpailurus; species Herpailurus yagouaroundi. The sequence continues at coordinate 2,036 of NW_024415617.1, read as the reverse complement.
CGATTTGTACACAGAACTGGCTGATTCCCTGCTTTTGTTGTCTCCTTCCTTGGATTTCTGCCAAACTTTCCCCAATCAAAATAGGATTCAGAGGGACCCTATTCTAGTTTTGGTTCAAGATGGCTGTTTTGGAAGGCCTTGAACTCAACTCCTCCAAGGTGAAAGAAGCTTTCAACTACCTCCACATCGACCTTAAACTTTCTAATTGATTCACTTTTTCTTTCCAGCTTATCTCTTTCTTTATGTTTCTTTATTTTTGAGACAGAGGGAGACAGAGCGCAAGTGGAGGACGGGCAGAGAGAGAGGGAGACATAGAATCTGAAACAGGCTCCAGGCTCTGAGCTGTCAGCACAGAGCCCAATGCGGGGCACAAACCCAGGAGCCATGAGATCATGACCTGAACTGAAGTCGGATGCTTAATCAGCTGAGCCACCCAGGCGCCCCCTCCCCACTCTCAGCATATCTCTTAATTCAGGAGCCTGAAAGCAAAGTATCACCTCATGGAAACTGAAGGTACCCCTCTGACAATAAGGACTCCCTGAGCCAATGAGACTCCACCATCAAGCCCAAGACAATGACAAACCTGACCTTAGTGACCACTGTGTGTACCTACCTTTTTGTCCCACAGTTTCTTACATAAACCTGGAGGTATTTTCAGCACTTTACAGAGAGTCTTTGATGTGAGTCTGCAGTGTCTCTGGTGTCGGCCTCTGAATAAGTTCCCCATTATTTTTCACCTCCACTAGTTCCTTTGAATTGCGATTTTAGCAGTAATGAGTAGCCAAACCTCACCTTTTTTGCGTCTCCTGGAGCGAGGTGCTCTTGTGTCTGAACTCCCTGACTACATTTTCTGGTGAACCAAGCAGAAGGTGAACTTCCAATTTGTCCAGCTCCCCGGGGATTGCACCTATTGATATAACAATTCCTCCTAAAGAGGTGAGGACTGTCTGCACAGATGTTGCCTAACAAAACATAGAAAATCAAAAGACGACAGCAAGACAGTGAGACAGTAACAAAGGAAACACTCACCCCTAACGTTGCCAAGGGCAGTTGGGAAGGACCAGAAACAGATTCTTCAGTCCTTGGGCAGGAAACAGGAAGGAAAAAAAACCACTGCAGTTTGAAAAGAACAACTGTCATATAAAAGAGAGCATTTGAAGTCTGTCAACGTAAGAGGAGCCACAGGAGTTCTCTCTGGGTCATAGAGAAGGGAGAGTGGCAGGGGTACATTTTACATCCACATTTTCCTGTTTACTTTTTTTTGAGAAGCAGAGAATACAAGCAGAGCAGGGGAAGAAACAGGGGGACAGAAGATTCAGGGAAGGCTCTACACTGACAGCATCCAGCCCAATGTGGTTCTCAAATTCATGAACAGTGAAATCACCACCTGAGCTGATGTCAGATACTCGATCCACTGAGCCACCCAGCTGCCCCACATTCTCCTTCCACCTTAAATGCATACACCAGAGCAGGGTCCAGTTGCTGTAGCTGGCCTGCTGCCTCAGTATGTTCCAGGCCCACAATACACGTCAGCCCGAATTGCACTGGACACACACACACACACACACACACACACACACACACACACACACACA
>NW_024415617.1:0-431 GCF_014898765.1 Herpailurus yagouaroundi | reverse complement strand
CACACACACACACACACACACACACACACACACACACACACACACACCACATGCTTTTTTCCCCCTTAATCAATGCAGGTGAAAGAGCAACTAGTATATAAAAAGAGTCATTCCTGGACTGTAACCCACCTCAGCTCACACGGCCCCTTCAGGGCTCCCTCTTCGTGGAAAGTACTGGTACACCCTAGTTTCAACTATATTGGCAAGGTATCCTCTGCATGTATAGCCCCAGGTGCCTTCAGCTTGTACGCACTTTAGCTTCACCTATCTTGCCCAGGCATCATCTGCATAGAGAGATCAAGGACATCCTGACCCCCAGACTGCTTACATCTAGCCACCCGGTACAGGGTACCTGCACACAGCACCCAGCATGCCTCAACTTGCATTCATTTCAGCTTCAGCTGTCCTGACAGGGTACCCTCAACACACAG
>NW_024415616.1:1634-2971 GCF_014898765.1 Herpailurus yagouaroundi | reverse complement strand
GTATCCTGTGAATTTGGTCAATGCATGTATCAGATCTAGCAGTGTTTCCTGGAGTCTTTTGGGTTTTCCGCGTTCAGTCTCATGTCCTCTTTGAAAGGCCAAAGTTTGAGTTTCCATGATATATGTTCCGTTAAGTGTAGTTAAAAAGAATTTACCCTCTGGGATCTATGTTAACTTCATAATTGCACAATAAGTGACAAATAAGCAAGAACTGTGCACGTTAACCCACATTAGAAATGGTAACTTGAATCTAACTCTTTAAAACATATTGAATCTCTTATGATATGGATAGGAATGTGAAACATCTAACTTCACCCAGTGCACACGTGTGTATTTGTAAACACATATGCTAAACAGCAAAATTGTAATACTAGTTAGGTGTGCCAAATTTTACATGGTCATGGTTCAGATAATATTGTTTTACTGTCTTTATGGTAGCAGCCCAAATAAGACATTTGGAATCAACGAGAGAATCCAGAACCTACAGAGTACCTTCTCCATGCACTATTCTGGCTTTCAAATAAATGAACAAATGGAATTAAAAAAATAGATTGCACTGGTAATCATGTTTATTGCAATGGTGCAATAACTTTTAGGGTCTACCCATAATGAGAGTGCACGTGAATAGGTATTGGAAATAACACACTTTATTTGACATGACCAAACTCATTAGAAACATATACTTTCAAAAACTTTTTAATATTCATTTTTCAGACATTCTATAAGGCCTAATAACTTATTACTCCACATTTAGAAGAGGAAAGGTCCACATGGTGATCTTTGCACGTGTTACAATGGCTATCACATAATATTATTTGATATCCTAGAATTTGAAACAACTATACAGCTGCACGGCTCATGCTAGGTATTTAAACCTTGACATATTTTTGCTTCCTCTTTTTCATTATTTAATCGTTTTTTTTAGAATTAGCTTTTGCTACAATCGCATAACTACTAACTTGGGTAATGGACATCCAAAGTTCCAGCTTATGTGTTTTTGTATCAGTGATGAAAATCAATCCCTATGTCATTGCCTTTTCTTAATTGAAACCATGGCTATGTTTTAGTTCTTTTATCACTGCAATAATAAATTCTCTGTTGTCTTCTATACCTTTTTTGAAGCCCAGTGATTAATCTTATGACTATGATTCTACATTCTTGTTGTTATACTGCTTTTTTCTATTTTGGTCAATTCTTTAACGGTCACTTCTTCCTGGAATTTCGTCTGAGGGGAATTCTTCCGTTTCATCATTTTGGATAGTTTTCTATCCCTTATGTGTTTTAACGTTGTTGTTTTGTTTTGTTTTGTTTTGTTTTGTTTTGTTTTGTTTTGTTTT
>NW_024415616.1:0-1624 GCF_014898765.1 Herpailurus yagouaroundi | reverse complement strand
TTGTTTTGTTTTGTTTTGTTTTGTTTTGTTTTGTTTTGTTTTGTTTTATGTGCTCTGCACCTGAGAGCACTGCTACATTAAAGTGGGCTCATACCCTCTCGATGGCCTGGCCCTTCAGGAGGTGTGTTTTGGAAAGTGTTACTTGCTTCGTGTTGCTATGACTTTTGTTTGATTTCTCATCTCAGAGTGATTTTTGAAAATCCCACGAGGTGTGCTTTGATGTGTTCCTTGAATTACCAAATGAAGAAATTGGAGGTTTGCACTATCTTGACAGGGGTTAAAACACCTTAAGTTGCAATGGGTGGGTGTTGTTGCCCTTCCCAACAATGGGGGTTACTCCTGGTAGTGAGATCCTGGAGATGTGATGGCGCCAAAGCCCCGGCTCCACACAGACAGCTCCTCTGAAAAGCTCTAGGCCTTATGAAAGCCGCTCATTTTCTGATTTCCCAGAGGTTACCTTGGGCAAAATTGCGGATTTTTTAAATTACCTGGCCCCATCGATTTCTTCTACCAGCCAGATCTTAGATTGTAGGCAAATGATACCTCCGAGTTTGCTTTTCCAATTTATACAGGGGAAGTATAACGCCTATGTACAGTATAGTGGTGAGATTATAGGTAATGCCTGTAAAACGTGTGCAAAAGCTCCTGGCACATTATACTCCATAAACCCTGTATTTTGTTTTGATTTCCTCATAGTTGTCACTGCATCCATACAAACTGTATCTCCAGGGTGGGGTCTTATGTAGGACAAAATGTAAGCTACACCATAGAAGCTATCAACGAGGCAAAATGTTTCTCCTATGTTTGAGGACGTGACCCTTCCCTTTTTTGTATATGTAGACTAAATTTGGTGGTAGAGGTTATTGAAGACTTGAGTGTATATTGCAGTCTAGCACACCGGGAGACAGTTAAACATCCCCTATTTCAGGCATCGTGGATACACATATTGAACACCTTAGGTGTCAGGTGTTATTAGGTTCAAGTACACAGTGATAATCCAACATGCACGCTCCATATATTCAGGATGTTTCAAACCTTAGCTACAAAAGGTTCACGTCTAATTACCACATGTGGCAAATGATGTTAAATAAAAGACTAAATGTTATGAGAAGGAATGGCACAGGGGGATAAATGTAGATTAGAGGGTTGGCCAACAAAGGTTTCTTGGGGAGAAAAGTCCTTTTTTCAAACTTGGACCCATAGCAAGACCTGGTAAGGAAACTAGCGAACACAAAATGCATTCTAAGCAGAACCTACGTGGGTCTAATTTGAGCAAGCAGGAGAAGACACCGTCCCGGTCACCTAATGAAAGGAGAATGAGGAAGATGGCATTAGAGGGGTGACAAGGCAGGACTGCCAACGTCTGGTGGTCACGTTACAGATTCTATGTGTCATTTTGAGTACCGTGGAGATTAGAGGGTTGTCTTAAGCAGAGGAATGAACGGCTCAGATTCAGGATTTTTGGATTGCATTCCGGATGCAGTGAAAAGAATGAACTGGGATTTTGGTGGGAAGAGAAAGGCAGCATGGGGCTAAGAACGAAAATGGAGAGTAGGCGGAAGGTGGTGAGAAACTAGCTGGCTTGGCATACGTTGGAGGTGGAGTTGAGAGCCCCTGCTGCTGA
>NW_024415615.1:1659-5293 GCF_014898765.1 Herpailurus yagouaroundi | reverse complement strand
AAGAAATCAAAGCCAGTTACAATTTCACCAAGAACCGTAAAATACCTAGCAAGAAACCTAACCAAAGATGTAAAAGATCTGTACAGTGAAAAGTATAGAAAATGTATGAAGGAAAATGATGAAGACACATCAAATACAGAAAAAAAAAAAAAACAATCCATGCCAAAGAGTGGAAGAATGAATACTGTTGAAATGTCAATACTACCGAAAGCAATCTACACATTTAATGCAATACCAATCAAAATTGTACCAACATTCTTCTCCAGACTAGAGCAAGCAATCTGAAAATTTGCACGGAACAACTAAAGAACCTGAGTAGTCAAAGTTATCTTCAAAAAACAAAGCAAAAGTGGGAGGCAGCCCAGATTTTTGCCTCTCCTAAGAAGCTGTAATCGTTAAGATAGTATGACATTGGCACAAACACAGGCACATGAACCAATGAAACAGCATAGAGAACCCAGAAGGGGCCCCACAAATGTATGGTGAACTATTCTTTGAGAAATCTGGAAAGACAATCCAACGGAGAGTAGACAGTCTCTTTCCAAAGGGTGCTGGAAGAACTGAACACTAACATGATGAAGAATAAACTAGATGAGTTTCTTACAACGTGCACAAAAATAAATGCAAAATGGATGAAAGCCTTAAATGTGAGACAGGAAACCATCAAAACACTAGAGGAGAAAAGAGGAAAAAAAACCTTTGACCTCAATTGCAGTAATTTCTTCCTTGGCATGTCTGAACAGACAAGGGAATGAAAAGCAAAAATGAATGATCAGGACATGGTCAGGATACAAATCTTCGGCACTGCAAAGGAAACAATCAGCAAAATTAAAAGGCAACCATTGGAACGAGTGAAGATATTTGCGAATGACATATTGGATAAAGGGTTACTACACAAAATGTATACAGAACTTACCCAAGTTACACCTGGAAAATGTAATACAGTGAAACAATGGGCAGAAGACATGAATAGACACTTTTCCAAAAGAGACATCCAGATGGCCCAAACACGCATGAAAGGATGCTCAACATCACTCATCATCAGGAAAATACACATCAAAGCCACACTGAGATACCACCTCACACTAGTCAGTGTGGCTAAAATGAGCAACTTAGGAAACCACAGATGCTGGTGAGGATATGGGGAAAGAGTAACCCTCTCTCACTGTTGGTGGGAAAGGAAACTGGTGCACGACTGCAAGCATGAAACCTACAGCCATCACAATGACTAATCGCATATCTTTGCATAATAACACACAATTTCAATGGACTAAATGCTCCAACCAAAAAACATAGCGTATCAGAATGGATAGAAAAAACAAAACAAAAAACAGAACAAGACCCAACTATTTGCTGTCCACAAGGGACTGATTTTAGACAAGAGGACACCTACAGATTGAAAGTGGGGGGATGGAGAAGTATCTATCATGCTACTGGAGGTGAAAAGAAACCTGGAGTAGCCAACTTATATGATACAAAGTAGAGTTTAAATCAAAGACTGTACCAAAAGATGACGAAGGGCTTCCTACATTAATTCCAGGGTCTCTCCATCAGGAAGAGATAAAATTTTAAATGCCTACACACCAAACTCGGAGACACACAAGTATATAAACTATTAATTAAAAACATACACAACCTTGTTGATAAGAATGTGGTAATTGCAGGGGACATTAAATTAAACACAGAAAAAAAAGATGGAAAATCTCCAAAAGCGTGGAGTTTAAAAAACATCCCACTAACGAATAAATGGGTCAACCAGGCAATTTGAGAAGAAATTAAAAGATATAAGGAAACAAATGAAAATGAAATACAACAATGCAAACCCTTCAGGATGCAGCAAGGGCAGTTCTGACAGGAAACAACAAAAACAAAACAAAACACAACAACAACAACAACAACAACAACAACAACAACGACAACAACAACAACAACAAACATTGCTATCCAGGCCAATCTCAAGAAACAAGAAAAATCCCCAACACAAAATCTAACATCACACCTAAAGGAATTAGAAGCAGGACAGCAAAAACACCCCAAAGCGAGAAGAAGAGGAAAAATTATAAAGATCAGAGCAGAAATAAACAATATGGAGTCTAAAGGAAAACAGTAGAGCACATCAATGAAACCAAGAGTTGTGTTTTTGAGAAAATACACAAAATTGAGAAACGTCTAGCCTGGCTTCTCAAAAACAAAAGAGAGGCGACCCAAATAGGTCAAATCACGAATGAAAAATGAATTATTACAAAGAATCCCTCAGAAATTCAAGCATTCATCAGGAAACACTATACAATCTTCTCTGCCAACAAACTGGACAACCTGGAAGAAATGGACAAATGCCTCCATCCCCACACACTTCCAAAGCTCAAACAGGAAGAAATAGAAAATGTGAACGGACCCATAACTAGTGAGGAAATTGAATCAGTTATCAAAAATCTCCCAATAAATATGAGTCCTGGTCCAGGGGGCCTCCCTGGTGATTTCTAGCAGACATTTAAAGCAGAGATAATAGCTATCCTTCCCAATCTGATCCAAAAAATGGAAATGAAAGAAAAACTTCCAGACTCATTTTATGAACCCAGCATTCCGGTGATTCATACCAGACAGAGACACAGAAAAAAGGGAGAATTAAGGCCAATATCCCTGATGAATAGGGCAGAAATTCTCAACAAGATCCTACCAAATCACATTCAATAGCATATAGAAAGTATTATTCAACACGATCAAGTGGGATTCATTCCTGGCCTGCAGGGCTAGTGCCATATTCACAAATCAATCATTGTGCTACATCACATTAATAAAAGAAAAGATAACAACCATAGTACACTGTCAATAGATGCAGAAAAAAAGTATTTGAGAAAATACCGCATCCATACTTAATACAAACCCTCAAGACACTTGGGATAGAAGGAAACTACTTTAAACATCATAAAAGCCATTTATCAGAAGCCCACAGTAAATATCATCCTCACTGGGGAAAAACTGAGAGCATTCCCCCTGAGATCAGGAACAAGACAGAGATGTCCACTCTCACCCCGGTTGTTGAACATATTTTTGGAAGACTTAGCATCAGTAATCAGACAGTAAATGAAATTAAAGGTATCATCATTTGCAACGATGAAGTCAAACTTCCACTTTTTGCAGATGGCATGACACTATACATGGAATTTCCGACAGACTCCATCAAAAGTCTTCTAGCACTGATACATGAATTTAGCAATGTTTCAAGGTACAAAATCAATGTGCAGAAATTGGTTGCGTTTTATAAACCAATAATGAAGCAACAGAAAGAGAAATAAAGAAACGGATCCCATTTACAATGCACCAAGAGTCATAAAGTACCTAGGAATAAAGCTAACCAAAGAGGTAAAAGATCTGTATGCTGAAAACTATAGAAGGCTTGTGAAGGAAATTGAAGAAGATACAGAAATCAAAAAACATCCCATGCTCATGGATTAGAAGAATAAATATTGGCGAAAAGTCAATATGACCCAACACAGTCCTCACATTATATGCAGCACCAATCACATTGCATCAGCACTCTTCTCCAAGCTGGAAAAAACAATCATAAAATATGTATGGAAACACAAAAGACCCTGAATAGCCAAAGCAATACTGAAGAAGAAAACCAAAATGA
>NW_024415615.1:0-1559 GCF_014898765.1 Herpailurus yagouaroundi | reverse complement strand
AAGAAAACCAAACTGAGAGGCACCACAATGCCAGACTTTATCCTCTATCACCAAGCTATAAACATCTAGACAGCATGGTATTGGCTCAGAAACAAATACATAGATTTAACGGCATAGTTTAGAGACCTCAGAATTGGACCCACATACGTATGACCAACTAATCTTTGACAAAGCAGGAAAGAATATCCAATGGAAAAAAGACAGTCACTTTAACAAATGGTGCTAAGAGAAATGAACATCAACATGCAGAAGAATGAAACTAGACAAGTTTCTTATACCACTCACAAAAATAAACTCACAATGGACGAAGGACGTGAATGTGAGACAGGAAACCATCAAACCCTGGAGGAGAAAGCAGGAAACATCCTCTTTGAACTCAGCGTCAGCAATTTCTTAGCTGACACACCTCCAAAGGCAAGGGAATTAAAAGCAAAATGAACTATTGCGATCTCATCAAAATAAAAATCTTCTCCACAATGAAGGATACAATCAACAAAACTAAAAGGCAAGGGACCGAGTGGGAAAAGATGTGTGCAAAAGTCATACTGGAGAATTGGCTAGTATCCTAAACCTGTAAAAAGAACTCACCAACTCCACACCTGGAAAACAAATAATCCAGTGACGAAATGGGCAGAAGGCTTGAACAAACACTGTTCTAAAAAAGACATCCAGATTGTCAAGAGACACATGAAAGGATGCTCAACAGCACTCTTCGTCAGGGAAACGCAAAGCAAAACCGCACTGAGATACCACCTCATGCCAGTCAGAGTGGCTACAATGATCAAATTAGAAGACTATAGATGCTGGTGAGGATGTGGAGAAACAGGAACACTCTTGCACTGTTGGTGGGAATGCATCCTGGTGCAGCCGCTCTGGAAAACAGTGTGGAGGTTCCTCAAATCATTAAAAATAGATCTACCCTAAGACCCAGCAATGGCACTGCTAGGAATTTACACAAGGGGTACAAGAGTGCTGAGACATAGGGGCGCATGTACCCCAATGTTTATAGCACTACTTTCAACAACAGCCAAACTATGGAAAGAGCCTAGCTGTCTATCAACTGACAAGTGGATAAAGAAGTTGTGGTTGATGTATACCATGGAATACGACTTGGCAATGAGAAAGAATGAAAGCTGGCCATTTGTAGCAACGTGGATGGAACTGGGGGTTATTATGCTACGTGAAATAAGTCAGAAGGTGAAAGACAGATACCATATGTTTTCATCCAAGTGTGGATCCTGAGAAACTTAGCAGAAGACCATGGGGGAAGTGATGCGGGGAAACAGTTATAGAGAGGGAGGGAGGCAAACCATAAGAGACTCTTCAATACTGATAACAGACTGAGGGTTGACGAGGTGTTGGGGAGAGGGGAAAGCGGGTGACGGGTATTGAGGTGGGCACCTGTTGGGATGCACATTGGGTGTTGCGGGGAAACCAATTTGAAAATAAATGACATTTAATGAAAAAGCATATCCAGGGGTTGCTCTTACTGAATATGAGGATAGCTTTCCATTCAGCACTTTCAGAACGTGAGGTAGTACTGGCTTAAGCTGCCTAGA
>NW_024415614.1:1286-1950 GCF_014898765.1 Herpailurus yagouaroundi | reverse complement strand
TTTTTTTTTTACAAAACAGATGATTCTATAAATATTAAGTTTTAGCCTTTTGTTTAGAGGTGATTTTTAAAATCATGGAAATGTAGCTAACACTGGCTAGCTGAAGAGAGTTTCCAGTTTCCATGAATGCAAAGTAATAGATTCAATTAAGGGAACAAGCTTGAAAGACAGATGTTGCTGTACCCCAAGGATAGGCCCCAGCTAGTTGAGAATCAGGGAGAATAAATTACCTTTAGATAGCTCACAAACAGGAGCTTCTTAAGTTTGGCTTCAGCGTACACTCCACATAATAAATAAAGGACAAGGAAAATAAAACGGAACCACAGCAATGACTGCAATGTGTGCAGTAGAAAAGACCCTCTAAGAGATAATACATGTTTGTACAAGTTGAACATTTTACAGATTTGAGGGTTCCCATTCGCCAGCGATGGACAGGGCTGAACTCTGTCTATTGCACTGCTAGCACGGTGGAGATTTTGCTGCATCCCTAGCACAGACATCTCTAGCAAGCAGTCAACTGCTGTGTAAGGAGTACCCCAGCACTCACCTCTTCCCAGGAACCCATGGGGGAGGGGAAGGAAAAAAAAAAAGAGGTTAGAGTGGGAGAGAGCCAAAGCATAAGAGACTGTTGAGAACTGAGAGCAAACTGAGGGTTGATGGGGGG
>NW_024415614.1:0-1186 GCF_014898765.1 Herpailurus yagouaroundi | reverse complement strand
GGAGGGAGGAGAGGGTGGGTGATGGGTATTGAGGAGGGCACCTTTTGGGATGAGCACTGGGTGTTGTATGGAAACCAATTTGACAATAAATTTCATATATAAATAAAAAAAATTAAAACAAAAAAAAAAAAAAGGATGACATGAGACTGAACGCGGAAAACCCAAAAGACTCCAAGAAAACGCTGCTAGATCTGATACATGCATTGACCAAATTCACAGGATACAAAAAGTGTAAATAAACTGGTTGCATTGTTATACACCAATAAGGAAGCAATAAAATGAAGACAAGAAATCAATGCCAGTTACAATTTCATCAAGAACCGTAAAATACCTAGCAAGGAAACTAACCAAAGATGTAAAAGCTCTGTACAGTGAAAAGTATAGAAAATGTATGAAGGAAAATGATGAACACATCAAAATCAGAAGAAAAAAAATCCATGCCAAAGTGTGGAAGAATGAATACTGTTAAAATGTCAATACTACCAAAAGGAATCTACACATTTAATGCAATACCAATCAAAATTGTACCAACATTCTTCTCCAGACTAGAGCAAGCAATCTGAAAATTTGCACGGAACAACCAAAGAACCTGAGTAGTCAAAGTTATCTTGAAAAAATAAAGCCAAAGTCGGAGGCAGCCCAGACTTTCGCCTCTCCTATGAAGCTGTAATCGTTAAGATAGTATGACATTGGCCCCAACACAGGCACATGAACTAATGAAACAGCATAGAGAACCCAGAAGGGGCCCCACAAATGTATGGTGAACTATTCTTTGACAAATCTGGAAAGACAATCCAATGGAGAGAAGACAGTGTCTTTACAAAGGGTGCTGGGAGAACTGAACAGTAACATGATGAAGAATAAACTAGAAGACTTTCTTACAACGTGCACAAAAATAAATGCAAAATGGATGAAAGCCTGAAATGTGAAACAGGAAACCATCAAAACACTAGAGGAGAAAAGAGGGAAAAAAACCCTTTGACCTCAACGGCAGCAATTTCTTCATTGGCACGTCTCAAAAGACAAGGGAATGAAAAGCAAAAATGAATGATCAGGACCTGGTCAGGATAAAAATCTTTCGCACTGCAAAGGAAACAATCAGCAAAAATAAAAGGCAGCCGATGGAAGGAGTGAAGATATTTGCGAATGACATATTGGATAAAGGGTTACTATACAAAATGTATAA
>NW_024415613.1:1384-1929 GCF_014898765.1 Herpailurus yagouaroundi | reverse complement strand
TGCATAACAAAATGGAAACCACCACAGCTCGGATTGAAGAGGCAGAGAAGAGAATAGGTGAACTAGAAGATAAAGTTATGGAAAAAGAGGAAGCTGAGAAAAAGAGAGATAAAAAAATCCAGGAGTATGAGGGGAAAATTAGAGAACTAAGTGATACACTAAAAAGAAATAATATACGCATCATTGGTATCCCAGAGGAGGAAGAGAGAGGGAAAGGTGCTGAAGGGGTACTTGAAGAAATCATAGCTGAGAACTTCCCTGAAGTGGGGAAGGAAAAAGGCATTGAAATCCAAGAGGCACAGAGAACTCCCTTCAGACGTAACTTGAATCGATCTTCTGCACGACATATCATAGTGAAACTGGCAAAATACAAGGATAAAGAGAAAATTCTGAAAGCAGCAAGGGGTAAACGTGCCCTCACATATAAAGGGAGACCTATAAGACTCGTGACTGATCTCTCTTTTGAAACTTGGCAGGCCAGAAAGAATTGGCACGAGATTTTCAGGGTGCTAGACAGAAAAAATATGCAGCCGAGAATCCTTTAT
>NW_024415613.1:0-1284 GCF_014898765.1 Herpailurus yagouaroundi | reverse complement strand
AAACTTGGCAGGCCAGAAAGAGTTGGCACGAGATTTTCAGTGTGCTAGACAGAAAAAATATGCAGCCGAGAATCCTTTATCCAGCAAGCCTGTCATTTAGAATAGAAGGAGAGATAAAGGTCTTCCCAAACAAACAAAAACTGAAGGAATTTGTCACCACTAAACCAGCCCTACAAGAGATCCTAAGGGGGACCCTGTGAGACAAAGTACCAGAGACATCACTACAAGCATAAAACATACAGACATCACAATGACTCTAAACCCATATCTTTCTATAATAACACTGAATGTAAATGGATTAAATGCGCCAACCAAAAGACATAGGGTATCAGAATGGATAAAAAAACAAGACCCATCTATTTGCTGTCTACAAGAGACTCATTTTAGACCTGAGGACACCTTTAGATTGAGAGTGAGGGGATGGAGAACTATTTATCATGCTACTGGAAGCCAAAAGAAAGCTGGAGTAGCCATACTTATATCAGACAAACTAGACTTCAAATTAAAGGCTGTAACAAGAGATGAAGAAGGACATTATATAATAGTGACAGGGTCTATCCATCAGGAAGAGCTAACCATTATAAATGTCTATGCGCCGAATACCGGAGCGCCCAAATATATAAAACAATTACTCATAAACACAAGCAACCTTATTGATAAGAATGTGGTCATTGCAGGGGACTTTAACACCCCATTTACAGAAATGGATAGATCATCTAGACACACAGTCTATAAAGAAACAAGGTCCCTGAATGAGACATTGGATCAGATGGACTTGACAGATCTATTTAGAACTCTGCATCCCAAAGCAACAGAATATACTTTCTTCTCGAGTGCACATGGAACATTCTCCAAGATAGATCATATACTGGGTCACAAAACAGCCCTTCATAAGTTTACAAGAACTGAAATCATACCATGCATACTTTCAGACCACAATGCTATGAAGCTTGAAATCAACCACAGAAAAAAGTCTGGAAAACCTCCAAAAGCATGGAGGTTAAAGAACACCCTACTAACGAATGAGTGGGTCAACCAGGCAATTCGAGAAGAAATTAAAAAATATATGGAAACAAACGAAAATGAAAATACAACAATCCAAACGCTTTGGGACGCAGCGAAGGCAGTCCTGAGAGGAAAATACATTGCAATCCAGGCCTATCTCAAGAAACAAGAAAAATCCCAAATACAAAATCTAACAGCACACCTAAAGGAAATAGAAGCAGAACAGCAAAGGCAGCCTAAACCCAGCAGAAGAAGAGAAATAATAAAGATCAGAGCAGA
>NW_024415612.1:3899-5015 GCF_014898765.1 Herpailurus yagouaroundi | reverse complement strand
TGATGCTAAGTGAAATAAGCCATACAGAGAAAGACAGATACCATATGGTTTCACTCTTATGTGGATCCTGAGAAACTTAACAGGAACCCATGGGGGAGGGGAAGGAAGAAAAAAAAAAAAAAGAGGTTAGAGTGGGAGAGAGCCAAAGCATAAGAGACTGTTGAGAACTGAGAGCAAACTGAGGGTTGATGGGGGTGGGAGGGAGGAGAGGGTGGGTGATGGGTATTGAGGAGGGCACCTTTTGGGATGAGCACTGGGTGTTGTATGGAAACCAATTTGACAATAAATTTCATATATAAATAAAAATAAATAAATAAATAAATAAAAGATTTTACTCTACCTGAATTTGATTTTGTATAGGATATGAAATAGAGATCCCATTTCATTTTTTCCTATTTAAGGAGCTAATTATTCCAGCAATATATAGTTAATGGTCTATCCTGTTCCCACTAATGTGCAGCATCACTCTAACATATTAAGTTTCCATAAAGGTCTACTTCTGTGCCTATATATATATATATATATATATACTTAAAATGCCCATACCACACAAAGCAATCTACAGATTCAGTGTAATCCCTGTCAAAATTCCAATGGATTCTATAAACATCAGGGTGCATGTATCCCTTCAAATTATTATTTTTATACCCTCTAGGTAAATACCTAGCAGTGCAATTGCTGGATCATAGAGTAGTTCTATTTTTAACTTTTTAAAGTTTATTTATTTATTTTGTGAGAGTGTGCACAAGCAGGGGAGGGACAGAGAGAGAGGGGGAATCCCAAGCAGGTTCCGCCCTGCCAGCACAGAGCCAAATGCAGGGCTCAAACTCATGAACTGCAAGATCATGCCCTGAGCCAAAATCAACAGTCAGATACTCAACTGATTAAGCCACCCAGGCACCCCTATTTAACTTTTGAGGAAAACACATACTGTTTTCCAGAGTGGCTGCACCAGTTTGCATTCCAGTCAGCAGTGTAAGAGGGTTCCCCTTTCTCTGCATCCTCACCAACACCTATCATTTCCTGTGTTATTGATTTTATCCATTCTGGCTACATGAGGTAATATCTGTGTGTGTGTGTGTGTGTGTGTGTGTGTGTGTGTGTGTGTGTGTGTGT
>NW_024415612.1:0-3889 GCF_014898765.1 Herpailurus yagouaroundi | reverse complement strand
TGTGTGTGTGTGTGTGTGTGTGTGTGTGTGTGTGTGTGTGTGTGTGTAGATGAGTATTATCCTAAGTGAAATAAGTCAGTCAGAGAAAGACAAATACCATATGATTTCAGTCACATGTGGAATTTAAGAAACAAAACAAATGAACACAGGGGGAAGAAAAAGAGAAGAAAACCAAGAAATAGACCCCTAACTATAGAGAACAAATTGATGGTTACTTAGAGAGGATAAGTTAAACAGATGATGGGGATTAAGGAGGGCACTTGTGATGAGCAACAGGTGTTCTAAGTGCTGAATCGCTAAATTCTACACCTGAAACAGATACTACACTGTATATTAGTTAAATAAAAACTTGGGAAAAAAAGAAAAATTCCAACGGCATTTTTTTACAGAACCAGAACAAACAATCCTAAAATTTATATGGCACCACAAAAGACCCCAAACTGTTATGGAAATTTTGAGAAAGAAGAATAAAGCTAGAGGCATTACACTTCCTGATTTAAAACTATATTACAAAGCTACAGTAATCAAAACAGTATAGCATTGGCATAAAAACAGACATCTAGATCAGTGAAACAGAATACAGAATCCAGAAATACACCCACATATATGCAATCAATAAATTTATGACAAAGGACCCAAGCATATAGTGTGGAAAAAGGACAGTCTCTTCAATAATGTTGGAAAAACCAGACAGACACAGGCAAAAGAATGAAACTGGACCATTCTCTTACATCATAAACAAAAATTAATTCAAAATGGATTAAAGACTTGAACATAAGACCTGAAACCCCAAAACCGCTAGAAGAAAATACAGGCAGCAAGCTCCTTGACATTGGTCTTGGTGATGATTTTTCAGTTTTGAAATAAAAATTAAAGGCAACAATAGCAAAAATAAACAAGCTACATCAAACTAAAAAGCCTCTACACAGCAAAGAAAGTATCAACAGAATGAAAAGACAACCTAAGTGGGAAAAAATATTTCTAAATCATATATCTGATAAGGAGCTAATATCCAAAATATATAAAGAAATCATGCAACTCAAGAGTAAAAAACATACAAACAGATACACACACAAATAATCCAATCAAAAAATGAGCAGAGGATCTGAATAGACATTTTTCCAAAGAAGACATACAGTTGGCTACAGGTTCATCACGCAGCATTAGGGAAATAGAAATCAAAAGCACAATGAGGAACTAGAGGGTATTATGCTAAGAGAAGATAGAGAAAGACAAGTATCATATGACTTCACTCACATCAGGACTTTAAGACACAGAACAGATGAACATAAGGGAAGGGAAATAAAAATAATAAAAACAGGGACGGGGAAAAAACCTAAGAGACTCTTAAATATGGAGAACAGAGGGTTACTGGAGGGGTTGTGGGAGGGGGGATGGGCTAAATGGGTAAGGGGCATTAAGGAATCTACTCCTCAATCATTGTTGCACTATATGCTAACTAACTTCATGTAAATTAAAAAAATAAAAAATAAATTAAAAAAAAAACCACAATGAGATATCACCTCATGTCTGTTAGAATGGCTCTAATAAAGAAATAACAAATGTTGACAAGGATGTGGAGAAAAGGCAACACTTGGGCTCTGTTGCTGAGAATGTAAATTGATGTAGCCACTATAGAAAACCATACAGAGGCTCCTCAAGAAATTAAAAATACAACTACTATATGATCTAGCAATCCCACTTCTGAGTATTTATCTGAAGGAAACAAAACACTTGAAAAGACATATATACCTTCATGTTTATTGCAGTATTATTTATAATGGCCAAAATATGGATGCAACCTAACAAAATGTGGTAATTTTATTTATATATGTATAGGAATATTATTCAGCCATAAAAAAAGAAGGAAAACTTGCAATTTGTGACAACATGGATGGACCTTGAGGGCATTATAGCTAAGTGAAATAAGCCAGATAAAAGAGAGGCAAATATTGTATGGTCTCACTTATATGCGTAGTATTTTTTTTTAATGTTTATTTTTGAGACAGACAGAGACAGAGCATGAACGGGGGAGGGGCAGAGAGAGAGGGAGACACAGAATCTGAAGCAGGCTCCAGGCTCTGAGCTGTCAGCACAGAGCCCGACGCGGGGCTCGAACTCACGGACCGTGAGATCACGACCTGAGCCGAAGTCGGACGCTTAACGACTGAGCCACCCAGGCGCCCCATGTAGTAGTATTTCTTTTTTAAATGAACTCATGGATACAGAGAAAAGTTTGGACTGGAGGTAGGGGTGGGAAAAAGATAATTAACTTCCAATTATGAAGTATATAATACCTAAGGATGTAAAGTACAGCATGGTAACTATAGTTAATACTACTGTATTATATATTAAGTAGTATTAAGATATATTAAAAAATACATCTTAAGAGTTCTCATCACAAGAAAAAAATGTTGTTACTATATGTGGAGATGGAAATTAATTAAATTTTCTTGTGATGATTATCCTACAATATATATAACTATCAAATCATTATGTTATGTACTTGAAACAAACATAATGTTATATGTCAATTATATCTTGATTTTTTTTAAGAAGTGGGGCACCTGGGTGGCTCAGTTGGTTAAGCATCTGACTTGGGCTCAGGTCATGATCTCACAGTCCATGAGTTTGAGCCCAGCACTGGGCTTTGCGCTTTCAGCTTCAGATCCTGTCTCCCTGTCTCTCTGCCCCTCTCCCACTCTCATTCTCTCTCTCTCTGTCTGTCTCTCTCTCTCTCTCTGTCTCTCTGTCTCTCTCTCAAAAATAAACATTAAAAAGAAAAAGGCAAAGTGTTGCCTTGTTTGACCTCAGTTGGGAACATGCATATTGGGCAACTCATATTTTTCATTACTCTGTGCATGTAGTGAGTGACCACAAAAGTGCTACAAATACTGATTTAGGGCTTACAAATAAATTTCAGAGGGAGGCAAATTTGAAAATACAAAATTTACAAGTTATGAGAATTAACTATATGTTTGCCAAATTAGAAGGCAGAACATAATTTATTTGATAGTTCATTGGCTTGATTTATAACTTTTAAATATTTACACATATGGAATTGGGACTTCAATTTGTTTTTTTTTTCTTTTTTTTTTTATTTTATTTTATTTTATTTTTTTTTATTTTTTTTTATGAAATTTATTGTCAAATTGGTTTCCATACAACACCCAGTGCTCATCCCAAAAGGTGCCCTCCTCAATACCCATCACCCACCCTCCCCTCCCTCCCACCCCCATCAACCCTCAGTTTGCTCTCAGTTCTCAACAGTCTCTTATGCTTTGGCTCTCTCCCACTCTAACCTCTTTTTTTTTTTTTTTCCTTCCCCTCCCCCATGGGTTCCTGTTAAGTTTCTCAGGATCCACATAAGAGTGAAACCATATGGTATCTGTCTTTCTCTGTATGGCTTATTTCACTTAGCATCACACTCTCCAGTTCCATCCACGTTGCTACAAAAGGCCATAGTTCATTTTTTCTCATTGCCACGTAGTATTACATAGTGTATATAAACCACAATTTCTTTATCCATTCATCAGTTGATGGACATTTAGGCTCTTTCCATAATTCGGCTATTGTTGAGAGTGCTGCTATGAACATTGGGGTACAAGTGCCCCTATGCATCAGTACTCCTGTGTCCCTTGGATAAATTCCTAGGAGTGCTATTGCTGGGTCATAGGGTAGGTCTATTTTTAATTTTCTGAGGAACCTCCACACTGCTTTCCAGAGCGGCTGCACCAATTTGCATTCCCACCAACAGTGCAAGAGGGTTCCCGTTTCTCCACATCCTCTCCAGCATCTATAGTCTCCTGATTTGTTCATTTTGGCCACTATGACCGGCATGAGGTGATACCTGAGTGTGGTTTTGATTTGTATTTCCCTGATAAGGAGC
>NW_024415611.1:408-1278 GCF_014898765.1 Herpailurus yagouaroundi | reverse complement strand
TGTGCCCCTGCTCTACCCCTGAAACCAATGCTGGCTCCTCTCCTCCCAGGTGCACAAACAGGGAGCCTAGCCCCAGACCCAAGAAAGCCCCACAGTTAGAGATAAGATCCCTCAAAGTCCCAGTCCCAGGTTCTCCTCTTATCCACATACAGCCCTACACTTCCCCAGCCACTCTTTCTCTTACTTTTGCCTCTCCGCAGAAGGGGATATCTTCCCTCCATTCCTACTTGGCCCAATTTATGTACCCCAGTTCAAAATCAGCCACCTGTCATCTCTCAAGGTGTCTCATTTCCTTCAGGGAGTATTCAGGCTGGTTTCTTTGCAGACTTTTGGGGTTCAAAATGCTTTGCCTTCAGCACTTTGTTTGAAAGACATGGGATATACAGATCCCCCCTACTTCTCCACCATGGTGAGCCCTCTGCCCCAGAAGGATTTATTTATAACTTGATGGACATCAAATTCTAGATCTTATTTTCTTATTCATGTTATTAGGATTAAATTCAGTACATACTTTTAGTTTTAAGAAAAATTCCCTGTGATTTGAATCCTTTGAAAATGAATTGAATGGTCGCCTGGGTGGCGCAGTCGGTTAAGCGTCCGACTTCAGCCAGGTCACGATCTCGTGGTCCGTGAGTTCGAGCCCCGCGTCAGGCTCTGGGCTGATGGCTCGGAGCCTGGAGCCTGTTTCCGATGCTGTGCCTCCCTCTATCACTGCCCCTCCCCCGTTCATGCTCTGTTTCTCTCTGTCCCAAAAATAAATAAAAAACGTTGAAAAAAAATAAAAAAAAATGAATTGAAGAGGCAATCCGAATAAATATCACATTCCCTTACTGGGACTTCTCTCTCTCCAACTCTCTCTCTCCCCCCTCT
>NW_024415611.1:0-398 GCF_014898765.1 Herpailurus yagouaroundi | reverse complement strand
CACACACACACACACACACACACACACACACACACACACACACACACTTCCCACAGACTGTCAGGAATCTCTCTGAGGTGCCGGCCCAACTCCATAGCCAGTACATGAACTTCACCAGTGCTCAGGACTAGACATCCTCACTAAGGTCTTCCCAGAACAAAATGGAAGAAAACAGCCTCTGTCTGTCCCCCTCTCCTGCCTGATCAGTTTCCTCCCTCCTGCCAGGTCTCCTTGAACCCACCCCACCTTGCTGTCACAGCCCATTCTAAACGTACCTGAGAAACCTAGCTAGTGTTTGATTCTGAGGCAAAACGCAACAAAGTTCCAAAAGGTCTCAGCCCTCCCATGCCAATGAGTCAGCAGGAAAACAGGAGGCCAAGAATCACACTAGCAGAATT
>NW_024415610.1:0-1641 GCF_014898765.1 Herpailurus yagouaroundi | reverse complement strand
CTCAACTATGTAAAAATATATGAACACTCACTTAAAGTAGAGAAAAATCCAATATAGGAAAAGAAAATAACTAAATATAGTAAATTGAAATTACACTGAGATACTATTTCTCCACTTATGGATTTGGCAAAAATCAAAAAATTTGCTGCTATAATCAGTCAGTAAAGTTTTAGAGGAAACAGGTTCTCTTCTCCATGGCTAATGAAATTGAAAAACAGTCTAAAACCTACTGAGGAGAAATTGGCAATATCGTACAAACTACATATACATTTATTCTTGGATTCTGAGTCCCAATTTTAGGATTTATGCCTGTAGTGGTCAAGGGCAGATCACACCTAAATGTGCAATGTTGGCATACTACTTTTTTTTTATTTTTTTACATTTATTTATTTTGGAGAAACAGAGTGAGACAAAGCGTGACCGGGGGAGGGGCAGAGAGAAGGAGACACAGAATCTGAAGCAGGCTCCAGGCTCCCAACAAGCAGTTAGCACAGAGCCTGACGCTGGGCTCCAACCGACGAACTGTGAGATCATGACCTGAGCAAAGTCGGACGCTCAACCGACTGAGACACCCAGGCGCCCCGGCATACTGACTATTTTAAATAAAAGTTACTTAAGATACAACCTATGTGGGAAGATTACTAAGACCCTCTTCTGCCCCCCTGCAAGCAGGAAACAAATCTCCCATGTAAAAGGTCCCCTTCCTGTCCAGGAGGTAAAGAGACACTCTCATGACAAGGGGTGGGAGATTTAGAGCCAAGAAGACTGTATAAACAGCCCACTACTTTCTACTAATTTACTACCCCAGCCCAAAGTCTCTTTAGAATTCCTCCCTAACAGATGCTCCCAAAGTTAAGTTTTCCTTGTTTTGTCAATCCCTCACAGATCCATCGTCTCTTTGCCTAAAAAGTATAAAAACTGCATGCCTTGGTCATTTCCCTTCATCTTAGTTTCATTACTGAGCATGTGTGCACACTGCTTTTTTTTCTCTTGTTTATCTGCCTCAAGTGAATGTAATTCTTAGTGCAGCTGGAAGACCTTGAAGGGTAGAGGAAGAAGTTCCCCTTCCTTTTATCCCAGAGCTACACTGACAAAAACACAGGAAAAGATTCGGCATATGTTTAGTCTCTGTGTCACTATTTGTAATAATTAAAGACCAAAAATCTACCAAATGCCCACCAGTAGGAGTCTGGTTGAATAAACTAAGGTACATACACACAGCGATGTACTATCCAACTGTAGAAAGGAATAAGAAATACCTCTCTATGCCGGGATTCAGAGATCTCCAGGATATTTCATAAAGCAAAAAAAAAAAAAAAAAAAAAAAGGCAAAGTGAAGAAAATAATATTTAGTTTACTGTCATTTCTCTAGTGGGGAGGAAGATGAACTGTAGGCACAAAATACAACATATACTTCATGCACATGAAAAAGCAATGGCACATCATCTGAACCGTCACCAAAGAAGTTACTGACAGAGGGATGGGAGGAATAAAGCAGGGGACAGGGTAGAAGCTGGAAACTACTTTGAGTATACTTAGATGTCATAGATTTGTCTTGAAAGCATGTACTTCCTTCTTTTTGAGTGTTTGAATCACAGCTCTTTTCCTTTATGAAAGACCTACATGTGTACCTGCTGTTGC
>NW_024415609.1:0-2445 GCF_014898765.1 Herpailurus yagouaroundi | reverse complement strand
CATTCCCAGGTCTTAAGACCCAATGAAAGGACTGTCTACCTGTAGCACCTGAACTTCAGAATTGCTATGGACCAGTGACTCATTCATAATAACTTCCTTCCTTACTTTGGAACAGCAACGTTCGTGTTTTGTTGGTTTTTTTTGTCTTTGTGTGTGTGTGTGTGTGTGTGTGTGTGTGTGTGTGTGTGTGTGTGTGTGTTTTGTGTGTGTTTTCTGGTTACCACATGCCCATGTTGGTTGCATGCTGAATTCATAGGTCTTCATTCATAGGTCTTCAGATTGAAAGTGTAGTCGAGGACCAGTGCGCCCAAGGAGACTCATTCACACCTGGACCTAATTTAGATAAAAATATCCTGGAATTTGAGCTGATGTTACAATGCTTGGGTCTTTAAGAGGGAGGATACTTGGGGTAGGCTGAGGATATTTTTCATGCCGGATGAGAGTGAATAATAGGAGGCCTGCAGACAGGCTGTGACAGTCTAAAATATGTTCATAAATTCTCTTGTAAGCCCTCCATTCCCTTTTCCTTAAGCATACACCAGACGTACTGAATGATTTTGAAAACTAGAAGAAGGTGGAAGTGATAGTGAGTTAAAAACACTCTAAAGAGCAAATATTGTGGTTCCAATGGTGTTGTGATTAGGGGGAAATCGATGGAAGGGGCAACTGGCCATTGGACGCTAGGATTCTATGAGTGGAAGAGATGAACATAAGGGAAGAGAAACAAAAATTATATAAAATCAGGGAGGGGGCAAAACAGAAGAGACTCATACATATGGAGAACAAATTAAGGGTCACTGGAATGGTTGTGGGAGCGGGGATGGACTAAATGGGTAAGGGGCACTGATGAATCCACTCCTGAAATCATTGTTGTAATACATGCTAACTAATTTGGCGGCAACATTAAAAACATAAAAATAAATCAATTACAAAAATCAGCTAGAATTCTACACTATCAAAATTATCAATTAAATTTGAGAGTGGACTCAAGATATCTTCAGATGTACAAAGACACAGAACATTTGATTCTACTCATTCTTCATTAGGAAGTTATCTGAAGGTGTACTCCAGCAAAACAAGGAGAGAAAAAATAAAGAAAAATTATCCTTAATAATAGGCAACATTAACAGAGTGTTTCTTTTCATGCCAGACACTGTTATGGGTTATTTTCACATATTATTACATATGAACCACACAACAAACTTATAAAGTATATACAATTACCATTCTTATCTTCGAGAGGAGGAAAGAGGGTTATAAAGAAGCCAAATAACTCATCCAACATCCAACTTACACAGTTGGTAAGTGGAACAACTAAAGTCTAACCCCAGGCCTTCTGGCTCAAGAGGCCAGGCTTTTAAATGCTCCCTAACTTCCCGGATAGCCATATTACCATAAAACCATGGAAACAAACTGGGAGCGTAGCAGAGGAATAATCACAGGAAGGAAGCTATGAAGCAGACCTACTGAGTCACCACCTAAATAAGTCAGGAAAAGAGAAGGGTCCAGTGAGAGACCGCTAAGAGGTTAGCAGGAAGATGTCATAAGTAGTATGATTTGACAGCACTGTAAGAGTGCAATAAAACAAAGAAGTGCAATTAGAAAATTAAGAAGAACCAGAAAATATCCATAAGACGGCCTTAGTCTGAATGAGCCAAGTGAAACATGGCATGGTTTAAAGCACTGATGGAAAACAAAGAGAAAGGATCCATTTCACCTTGATGCTAGAGATGTCCTCATTCAGCAGGTCCAAGGACTCCAGGAAAAGAGTAGTAATTCTAATGTTTGCATATTGTTTAAGAATCCCAATAATTTAAACCATTTATTAGTTTTCAAGTTTTAGAATCAACCTTGAACCCTCTAAAGAGACTTGATTGCAGAGCATAACAGCAGTGTTAACAACAATGACAAACAGAAGCCCAAACTTCATGGGAGACGGAGAAAAAGTGCAGCAAGGTTAAGGAAGACCTTCATCTTACACTGTAAGGAATGAAAAATGATAGTACAGGTAAGGGAACTAGGTCTCTATTTTAAAATTACATCTTGTGGGGTACCTGAGTGGCTCGGTGAGTTCATAATCCAACACTTGATTTTGGCTCAGATGATGATCTCACAGTTCATAAGACTAAGATGAGCATTAGGTTCTGCACTGACAGCTCAGAATTCTCTCTCTCTGCCCCTATCCTGCTTGAGCATACTCTCTGTCTCTCTCTCTCAAATAACATACATACATACATACATACATACATACATACATACATACATACATACATACATACATACATACATACATATAAACATAAAAATATATCGTGTGATGGTTAATTCCACGTTTTAACTGGGCTAAGCCATAGGATACCCAGATGTATAGCTAAACATTATTTCTAGTGAGTCTGTCAGGACATTTCTTAGTACAAATAAGATCTGTATATCAGTAGACTAAGC
>NW_024415608.1:4199-5177 GCF_014898765.1 Herpailurus yagouaroundi | reverse complement strand
TTGTCAAACTGTGAAATGATAATCATATTTATATAAAGAAAAAAACAGTCTATTTTTAAGGAAAAAAAGTTTTGTTTCTTGAAGGAGGTCTATATAAATACAAACCAAAACAAGAATAATTTTTGCTCCACCTCCTCCCCACATTTCTTCGTGTTATGAAGATGATGACAATGATTTGTTGGACAAAGATTGATGAAGACTGTGTTCTGGTTCC
Organism: Herpailurus yagouaroundi; assembly: GCF_014898765.1. Classification (NCBI taxonomy): domain Eukaryota; kingdom Metazoa; phylum Chordata; class Mammalia; order Carnivora; family Felidae; genus Herpailurus; species Herpailurus yagouaroundi. The sequence continues at coordinate 4,963 of NW_024415608.1, read as the reverse complement.
ACCTCAGTGAATCAAAGCCTTCATTCCCAATTTTTAAAAAGGACACTTTGGAGGTTTTATGTGGATCAAATGATCAATCACGTATAAAAGTATTTGTAAAATGCAAAGTACAGTCAAAAGATGAAAGCAGTCAAATGTCCATCTACAGATGAATGGATCAACAAAATGTGATATATACAAACACTGTAATATTGTTCAGCCTTATGAAAAGAAGGGAAATTCTGGGGCACCTGTGTGGCTTAGTCGGTTAAGCGTCTGACTTCGGCTAAGGTCATGATTTCAAGGTTCATGAGTTTGAGCCCTGTGTCGGGGTCTGTGCTGACAGCTCATAGTCTGGAGCCTGCTTCAAATTCTCTGTCTCCCTCTCTCTCTGCCCCTCCCCCACTTGTGCTCTGATTTCTCTCTCAAAAATAAAACGTTAAAAAAAAGAAAGAAAATTCTGAAACATGAATGCACCAGCTTCTCACAAAATGACAAAGACTGTATAATCTGACTTTTATAAGGTTCCTAGAGTAGTCAAATTCATAGAGATAGGAAGTAGAATGGTGGTTGCCAGGGGCTGGGGAAGGGGGATGGAGAATAATTGTTTAATGGATACACATTCTGTTTTGGAAGATGAAGAATTCTGGAGACCAGTGGTGGTAATGGTTGCTCAACAATGTGAACGTGCTTAATGCCACTGAACTGTGCACTTAAAATATTAAGATTTGTTAAATGTCATGTGATATATACTTTACCACAATTAAAAATAATTTTGAAATGTA
>NW_024415608.1:0-4099 GCF_014898765.1 Herpailurus yagouaroundi | reverse complement strand
CAGTTTTTTTTTTTTTTTTGGTTGTTATAATGTTAACATTTTCATTATATTCTTTTCCAGCAACACCTGCTGCTGCAGTCTTGTCTGTGTGCATTTTCTTTCCATCTTGTGATGTTGCTGTTACACTTTTTCTCAGTAATTGAAACTACAGATAGGATAGGCTTTTTTCCCTTCAGGTCACGAATATTTCTCCACTCCCCAGCTCTATCATTGCTCTACCCTCCAAGGTGCCTGCCCCTTTGTTTTGCTCTTTGAGGACACAGAGAGTGGTCTCAAGGAGGCAGCCACCACCCCCCACCCCCCCACCCCCAAGGGCAGACTTTCACCTCAGGGAGTTTCTTCTACCCTAGTGCCCATGATTGTTAGAAACTGCATTATCACCAGGGATAAAATTAAAAAAAGGAATAATTTTGGTTCTGGCCTGAGGTGTGTAAACCCTTGGCACATGAAGAAATTTGCTCTGAGGCTTCTCAGTGTTGCCAAGTCTTTAGATCACATAGCAGAGCCTCTCCTGAGGCTCTGAAGTACCTCCTAGCTGAGCTGACTGGCTTCTGCCTGGTGTCAAATTCCTCCCCCACTGTGAGCCAGAGTTGTGATGTGCCTGACCTCAAGGAGGAAGAGAACTCATCCTCTGTCTGTATGCTTTTCTTTTTTTCCAAGTTTTTATTTAAATTCTAGTTTGTTAACATATAGTATAATATTGGTTTCAGGAGTAGAATTTAGTGATTCATCACTTACATATAACACCCAGTGCTCATCACAAGTGCCCTCCTGAGTACCCAAAACCCATTAGCCCATCCCTCACCCACCTCCCTCCATCAACCCTCAGTTTGTTCTCTATGATTAAGAGTCTCTTGTGGTTTGTTTGCCTCTCTTTTTCCTCCTTTCCCCTATGTTCATCTGTTTTGTTTCTTAAATTCCACATATGAATGAAATAATATGGTATCTGTCTTTTTCTCTCTGTCTAGCACTGCACACCTCAGGTGGACTTGATCTTACATACCCATCCCAGAAATAGATGTGCGACACATGCAAGCAACATGTATAATGTAAAATTTTCTACCACACAAACAATGAAAAGAAACAGTGAAATTAATTTTAATGACCCATTTGTTCAATATAAAAATGTTTTAACTTGTAATCAATATAAAATTATTAACCAGATATTTTGTATTAGTTTTTTGTATACTAAGTCTTGAGAATGGGGCTGAATTTCATACTTACAGTACATCTCAATATGGACCAGTCATATTTTGAGTGCCAGTAGCCACAGCTAGCTAGTGGTTACCATAATGGACAGTGCTGTTCTGTGGCTTCTTATGTTCTCCTTTGTAATGAGAGTGGGTGTGGATGGGGTGGATTATGGTTAGTAGATTGGGAGCTTTCAATAAGTAACCTTAGATAAATGACTTCTTGTCCTTTCTTTATTCTGTCTCCGTTCCTCTTTGTCCTCTTCCTCTAAAGGGAGATTGAACTTTACAACATAGCTTTTAGAGAGGAAGGAGGGATAAAAACCTGGAAGCAGCAAAAGAGACAAGGAAGACTCTCTTTGTTATTAGTGGAGTGAGATCATAGCCATTTTGGGAGAAGGCAATGTACTGATGCTGTCTTCACAGCAGACAGTGTAGAAAGGTTGATGGGGAGGGAGATGAGGGTAACTTTACCAGGAGACGGTAGAGCTTTGCTGCTTCTCTTTAGTCTTGCTGATGGTGGTGTGGAGGCCAGAGGATGTGTGGTCTTACACATGGAACTCTGGGGCCTACAAAGTCTTCCAAGCAGCACACTTGGTATTGGCAAAACACGGATACATATGATAGGATCCTTGTTCTTGAGGAATTCTTGACTTATGTGGGCATAGATGTGTTAATTCCAATGAAAAATGCTAAGAGAGAAGAATGCATAGTGTGCCAGAGGAACATAGAAGAGTGTTGGACTAAGTATAGGTTAGGAAAGTGTTGGTGGGAAGTGTCAAAGAAGAGTTCACAGAGAACCTGATAAATCATCTGAATCTTGAATGACAAGCTGGAAGTTCTTTGGATAGAAGGGAAGGAGGAAGGTGAATGATGACATTACAAGCAGAAGGAGTATTGCTGAGTTTAGAATGAATGGGGGGGGGGGGTCCTGAAAGGAGATGACAGGAACTTAGAGACACTAAAGAGGTTGAATTTGATCCTGTAGGGGAGAAGGAAATATTTAAGAATTGAAAGCAAAAGAATGATATAATCAGACATGCATTTTTGAAAATTTGGCATCTTTGTTTAGATTCTGTGTCACTGAGTGCCACAGTATAGCTCCATCTTTCATCAAACAGTGTAAGCAATCCAATTAACTTTAAGGAGAAGATGAATTCAAATTAATGGTATTGACTCAATCTTTTGAGAATTTCACAATTCCTCTTGAAAACATAGCTGACATCTCAGAGTCTTACAGTCAAGGTGGGAAATCTCTGTTTTATATTAACATTGTCAGAGTTTAAGGTTAGTAGTTTGAAGTTGCAGTTGGGAAGGTGTTCAATTAAAATCATATTTCAGTCCTAATTGAACATGCCCAAATGGAAATTCTGAGCCTTTCATTCACCATAGACTCTAAACAGTAGAAAGATCTCTGGGCTTTGACCACATATTTGACTTGCCATCTGAGAACCATTTAAAAAGGAAGGATAACAATGATAATAACAACAGCAACTCCTTTATGTTACCTCAAGCCCTATGTTTTGTAGCATATTTCCATGGAGGCTTTTTGCTCTTGCATATTGAAGTTATGACAAAGTCTGTGTTAAGTGTTTTACAGCTGTTATGAGCCAGCAGAAACTACTCTTTAAAAATTTTTTTAAAAAATGTTTATTAATGAGAAAGAGAGGGAGAGAGAGATTGCGAGCTGGGGAGGGGCAGAGAGAGAGGGAGACACAGAACCTGAAGCAGGTTCCAGGCTCCAGGCTCTGAGCTGTCAGCACAGAGCCCGACTCAGGGCTTGAACTCACAAACTGTGAGATCATGACCTGAGAGCCGAAGTCAGATACTCAACCAACTGAGCCACCCAGGCGCCCTGAAACTACTCTTTGTAAAGAGGTTAAAAAGCTATGTTCTAGAATATGGGAACCTATCTTAAGAGATTAGAATATAACAATTCTTGGGGTGCCTGTGTGGCTCAGTTGGTTAAGTGTCCGACGTCGGCTCAGGTTATGACGTCACTGTTCATGGGTTCAAGCCCTGCATTGGGCTCTGTGCTGACAGCTCAGAGCCTGGAGCCTGCTTCAGATTCTGTGTCTCCCTCTTTCTCTGCCCCTCCCCTGCTTGCACTCTTTCTCTCTCAAAACTAAATTCTGAAATAAAAAATTAAAAAAAAATTCTCCAACAAATGTATGATGTGTAAGATTTGTGAGAGTTCTAAGAGTAATAACCTGGTATAGTAACAGATCTAGTGAGTTCTGAAGAATCTTACATCCCTTGTATGTGCTATTAAAATAGCAAGAGAGGATTAAGACAATAGCGAGAGGAAGATGGCGGCGTAGGAGGACGCTGGGCTCACCGCGCGTCCTGCTGATCATTTAGATTCCACCTACACCTGCCTAAATAACCCAGAAAACCACCAGAGGATTAGCAGAACGGAGTCGCCGGAGCCAAGCGCAGACGAGAGGCCCACTGAAGAGGGTAGGAAGGGCGGCGAGGCGGTGCGCGCTCCACGGACTGGCGGGAGGGAGCCGGGGCGGAGGGGCGGCTCACCGGCCAAGCAGAGCCCCCGAGTCTGGCTTGCAAAAAGCGGAGGGGCCTGACGGACTGTGTTCCGACAGCAAGCGCGACTTAGCGGCTGGGAGGTCATAAGTTAACAGCTCTGCTCAGAAAGCGGGAAGGCTGGAGGACAAAGGGAAGGAAAGCTGCTGAGCCCCCGGACGACAGAGCTCAGTTTGGTGGGGAACAAATGCGCTCGCCAGCGCCATCTCCCCCGCCCATCCCCCAGCCAAAATCCCAAAGAGAACCAGTTCCTGCCAGGGAACTTGCTCTCTCCACGCAAACACCCAACTCTGCGCTTCTGCGGAGCCAAACCTCCGGCAGCGGATCTGACTCCCTCCTGCTGCCACAGGGCCCCTCCTGAAGTGGAT
>NW_024415607.1:0-5446 GCF_014898765.1 Herpailurus yagouaroundi | reverse complement strand
GTTTGCTTACAGAGATCATGACCATGCATGTAGAAACTCCGAGGGAACCCTCGTGAGGCTAGCACTCCTGTTTAGCGAGGTTCCAAGACACAAGCTATTCAGAGGGAGCTAACCACCCCCCACCCCTGCATGTTGCTGTCCAGTTCTCCCAGCACCATTTGTTCAAGAGACTGTCTTTTTTCCATTGGATACTCTTTCCTGCTTTGTCAAAGGTTAGTTGGCCATACGTTTGTGGGTCCAATTCTGGGGTCTCTATTCCATTCCATTGGTCTATGTGTCTGTTTTCATGCCAATACCATACTGTCTTGATGATTACAGCTTTGTAGTAGAGACTAAAGTCTGGGATTGTGATGCCTCCCACTTTGGTCTTCTCCTTCAAGATTACTTTGGCTATTCGGGGTCTTTTGTGATTCCAGGCAAATTTTAGCATTGCTTCTTCTAGCTTCGAGAAGAATGCTGGTGCAATTTTGATTGGGATTGCATTGAATATGTAGATTTCTTTGGGTAGTGTTGACATTTTAACAATATTTATTCTTTCAATCATGAGCATTGAATGTTTTTCCATTTCTTTGTTTCTTCTTCCATTTCCTTCATAAGCTTTCTATAGTTTTCAGCATACAGTATTTTACATCTTTGGTTAGGTTTATTCCTAGGTATTTTATGCTTCTTGGTGCAATTGTGAATGGGATCAGTTTCTTTATTTCTCTTTCTGTTGCTTCATTATTGGTGTATAAAAATGCAACCTATTTCTGTACATTCATTTTGTACCCTGCGACTTTGCTGAATTCATGTATCAGTTCTAGCAGACTGTTGCTGGAGTCTGTCAGGTTTTCTATGTAGAGTATCATGTCATCTGCAAAAAGTGAAAGTTTGACTTCATCTTTGCCAATTTAGATGCCTTTGATTTCATTTTGTTGTCTGATTGCTGATGCTAGGACTTCCAACACTATGTTAAACAACAGCGGTGAGAGTGGAAATCCCTGTTGTGTTCCTGATATCAGGGGGAAAGCTCTCAGGTTTTCCCCATTGAGGATGATATTAGCTGTGGGCTTTTCATAAATGGCTTTTATGATGTTTAAGTATGTTGCTTCTATCCCGACTTTCTCAAGGGTTTTTCTTAAGAAAGGATGCTGTATTTTCTCAAATGCTTTTTCTGCATCGATTGACAGAATCATATGGTTCTTATCTTTTCTTTTATTAATGTGATGTATCACATTGATTGATTTGTGAATATTGAACCAGCCCTGCATCCCCGGAATGAATCCCACTTGATCATGGTGAATAATTCTTTTTATATGCTGTTGAATTCAATTTGCTAGTATCTTGTTGAGAATTTTTGCATCCATATTCATCAGACATATTGACCTCTAGTTCCCTTTTTTTGCTGGGTCTCTGTCTGATTTGGGAATCAAAGTAATTTTGGCTTCATAGAACGAGCCTGGAAGTTTTCCTTCCCTTTCTATTTTTTGGAACAACTTGAGAAGGATAGGTATTGTCTCTGCTTTAAATGTCTGGTAGAATTCCCCAGGGAAGCCATCTGGTCCTGGACTCTTATTTGTTGGGAGATTTTTGATAACTGATTCAATTGCTTCACTGGTTATGGGTCTGTTAAAATTTTCTATTTCTTCCTGTTTGAGTTTTGGAAGTGTGTGGGAGTTTAGGAATTTGTCCATTTCTTCCAGGTTGTCCAGTTTGTTGGCATATAATTTTTCATAGTATTCCCTGATAATTGCTTGTATTTCTGAGGGATTGGTTGTAATAATTCCATTTTCATTCATGATTTTATCTATTTGGGTCCTCTCTCTCTTTTCTTTTTGAGAAGCCTGGCTAGAGGTTTATCAATTTTGTTTATTTTTTCAAAAAACCAATTCTTGGTTTCATTGATCTGCTCTACTGGTTGTTGTTTTTTTTATTATATATTGTTTATTTCTGCTCTGATCTTTACTATTTCACTTCTTCTGCTGGGTTTTGGGTGACTTTGCTGTTCTGCCTCTAGTTCCGTTAGGTGTGCTGTTAGATTTTGTATTTGGGATTTTTCTTGTTTCTTGAGATAGGCTTGGTTGCAATGTATTTTACTCTCATGACTGACTTTGCTGCATCCGAAAGCGTTTTGATTGCTGTATTTTCATTTTCATTTGTTTCCTTACATTTTTTAATTTCTTCTCTAATTGCTTGGTTGTACCATTCATTCTTTAGCAGGATGTTCTTTAACCTCCATGCTTTTGGAGGTTTTCCAGACTTTTTCCTGTGGTTGATTTCAAGTTTCATAGCATTGTGGTCTGAAAGTGTGCATGGTACGATCTCAATTCTTTTGTATTTATTGAAGGCTGTTTTGTGACCCAGTATGTGATCTATCTTGGAGAATGTTCCATATGTACTCTAGAAGAAAGTATAATCTGCTTCTTTGGGATGTAGGGTTCTAAATATAACTGTCAAGTCCATCTGGTCCAATGTATCACTCAGGGCCATTGTTTCTTTACTGATTCTCTGTCTAGATGATCTATCCTTTGTTGTAAGTGGAGTATTAAAGTCCTCTGCAATTACCACATTCTTATCAATAAGGTTGCTTATGTTTGTGATTAATTGTTTTATATATTTGTGTGCTACCGAATTTGGTGCATAGACATTGTAATTGTTAGCACCTCCTGATGGATAGACCCTGTAATTATTATATAATGCCCTTCTTTATCTCTTGTTACAGCCTTTAATTTAAAGTCTAGTTTGTCTGATATAAGTATGGCTACTCCAGCTTTATTTTGACTTCCAGTGGCATGATACATAGTTCTCCATTCCCTCACTTTCAATCTGAAGGTGTCCTCAGGTCTAAAATGAGTCTCTTGTAGACAAAAAATAGATGGGTCTTGGTTTTTTATCCATTCTGATACCCTATGTCTTTTGATTGGAAGATTTAATCCAATTACATTACATTACATTCAGTGTTATTATTGAAAGATATGGGTTTAGGGGCGCCTGGGTGGCGCAGTCGGTTAAGCGTCCGACTTCAGCCAGGTCACGATCTCACGGTCCGTGAGTTCGAGCCCCGCGTCAGGCTCTGGGCTGATGGCTCAGAGCCTGGAGCCTGTTTCCGATTCTGTGTCTCCCTCTCTCTCTGCCCCTCCCCCGTTCATGCTCTGTCTCTCTCTGTCCCAAAAATCAATAAACGTTGAAAAAAAATTTTTTTTAAATAAAAAAAAAAAAGAAAGATATGGGTTTAGAGTCATTGTGATATCTGTAGGTTTCATGCTTGTATTGATGTCTCTGGTACTTTGTGGTCCTTGTAACATTTTACTCACAGAATCCCCCTTAGGATCTCTTGTAGGGCTGGTTTACTAGTGATGAATTCCTTCAGTTTTTGTTTGTTTGGAAAAACCTTTATCTCTCCTTCTATTCTGAATGACGGGCTTGCTGAATAAAGGATTCTTGGATGCATATTTTTCCTGTTCATCACATTGAAGATTTCTTGCCATTCCTTTCTGGCCTGCCAAGTTTCAGTAGCTAGGTCTTCTACTACCCTTACGTGTCTACCTTTGTATGTTAGGGTCCGTTTACCCCTAGCTGCTTTCATAATTCTCTCTTTATCCTTGTATTTTACCAGTTTCACTGTGATATGTCATGCAGAAGATCGATTCAAGTAATGTCTGAAGGGAGTTCTCTGTGCCTCTTGGAATTCAATGCCTGTTTCTGTCCCCGGATCAGGGACGTTCTCAGCTATGATTTGTTCAAGTACACCTTCAACCCCTTTCTCTCTCTTCTTCTTCTTCTGGAATTCCCATGATACAGATATTGTTCCATTTGATTGTATCACTTAGTTCTCTAATTTTCCCTCATAATCCTGGATTATTTAATCTCTCTCTTTAAATTGGGTTGAGGGTGGGAGTCATGGAGGTCGGGTGCTCGATAGGGATGGGGGTCAGGAGTGGATGGGGAGGTCAGGTGAGGAGTGGGGGTCAGGAAGGGACAGGGAGGTTGGGTACAAGGTGAGGGTCAGGAAGGCATGAGAGGCTGGGTGCAGGGTGGGATCAGGAGGCGCCAGGAAATTCAGTTGTCAGGTGGGGGTCAGAGAGGACAAGGATCTGGTGCGGGGTGGGTGTCAGGAGGGGACGGGGAAATCGGGTGCAGTATGCGGTTGGGGGTCAGGAGGGGACGAGGTCATCAGGTGCGGGGTGGTGGTGGGGTTCAGGCGGGGATGGTGAGATTGGGTGTGGGGTGGGGGCCAGGTGGGGCAGGGAGTTTGAGTGGGCAGTGGGGGTCAGGAGAATCGGGGAGGTTGGCTGGGGGGTGGGGGTGGGGGTCAGGAAGACACAGGAATATCAGGTGTGGGGTGAAATCACAAAGGTCCAGCAAGGTGGGTGGAGGGGTGGGTGTGAGGAGGAGTCAGGTGGAGATCAGGTGCCAGGTAAGGGTGGGGGTCAGGATTTGATGGGGAAGTGAGGAGGTGAGAGGGAGATCGGGGTCAGGGTAGTAGTCAAGAAGGGACGGGGAAGTCAGGTGCAGGGTGGCGGTGGGGGACAAGAGGGAACGAAGTGATAGGGTGCTTGGCAGGAGTGGGGGTCAGGAGGGGACGCAGAGGTTGGGTGCAGATTCCAGGTCAGTAGGGGATGGGGAGATCCGGTGTAGGGTTGGGGTTCAGGAGGGGATGGGGCTTGGGTACGGGGTGGGATCAGGACTGGCCGGGAAATTCGGGTGTCGGGTGGGGGTCAGGAGGGGACCAGGTGATCGGGTGTGGGGTGTCAGTGGGAGTCAGGAGGGGATGGCGAGATTGGGTGCAGGGTGGGGGTCAGGTGGGACCTGGAGGTTGGGTGCAGATTCTGGATCGGGAGTGGATGGGGATTTGGGGTGCTATGGGCATTTGCTATGGGATTTGGCTATGGGCATTCCCAAGTGTGTCCAGGGCAAAAGCTTTTCAGAGCTCGGTAATTAATAACCATCATAGCTATCGTTTGTTGACTTCTGACTATATGCCGGTCACTGTATCTAAATTAATTCTCCTAGGGGCACCACCTGGGTGGCTCAGTCAGTTAAGCATCCGACTTCGGCTCAGGTCATGATCTCACCACTCATGAGTTCGAGCCCCGCATCGGGCTCTGTGCTGACAGCTCAGAGCCTGGAGCCTGCTTTGGATTCTGTGTCTCCCTCTCTCTCCACCCCTTCCCCGCTCGCACTCTGTCTCTCTCTGTCTCCCTCTCAAACTAAATAGACATTAAAAACAAGAAGAAAAGAAATGAAATTAATTCTCCTAAAAGTTTTGTGGTGAAATTATCTGCTTTTCGCAAATGTGGAAACACAGGCTCACATAAATTGAGTGACTTTCTTTAGACAATAGGTAGGTTGGAAGTTTTAGAGCTGGGTCGGAATCCAGACCAGTGTTCCTTTTAGTTTTGTAACTCTATTTTAAACTTTTGAGTTTGGTAAGTTTTTTATAGATTTTGGATACTAACCCTTTACC
>NW_024415606.1:409-1026 GCF_014898765.1 Herpailurus yagouaroundi | reverse complement strand
TGCATATTTGTGTTTCAAAATCTAGTTTATCCTAGAGGTAGACATTTCAAACAAGGCAAACACAGTCCAGATGGGGCTCAAGAAACAAAACCGTTGGATGTGTCCCCGAGCCTGGTAGCATTGCAGGTGGGCTATAGGCCTACAGAATGGAGCTAGACTGTTGTTGGATGACAGCTTCACTGTGAATCTTCAGCTCGGAAGTGGTACAACCTGAATGAGAATTCTGCTAGTGTGATTCTTGGCCTCCTGTTTTCCTACTGACTCATTGGCATGGGAGGGCTGAGACCTTTTGGAACTTTGTTGCGTTTTGCCTCAGAATCAAACACTAGCTAGGTTTCTCAGGTACGTATAGAATGGCCTGTGACAGCAAGGTGGGGTGGGTTCAAGGAGACCTGGCAGGAGGGAGGAAACTGAACAGGCAGGAGAGGGGGACAGACAGAGGCTGTTTTCTTCCATTTTGTTCTGGGAAGACCTTAGTGAGGATGTCTAGTCCTGAGCACTGGTGAAGTTCATGTACTGGCTATGCAGTTGGGCCGGCACCTCAGAGAGATTCCTGACAGTCTGTGGGAAGTGTGTGTGTGTGTGTGTGTGTGTGTGTGTGTGTGTGTGTGTGTGTG
>NW_024415606.1:0-399 GCF_014898765.1 Herpailurus yagouaroundi | reverse complement strand
AGAGAGAGAGAGAGAGAGAGAGAGAGAGAGAGAGAGAGAGAGAGAGAAACAGAGAGAGAGAAACAGAGAGAGAGGGGGGAGAGAGAGAGTTGGAGAGAGAGAAGTCCCAGTAAGGGAATGTGATATTTATTCGGATTGCCTCTTGAATTCATTTTTTTTTTATTTTTTTTCAACGTTTTTTATTTATTTTTGGGACAGAGAGAAACAGAGCATGAACGGGGGAGGGGCAGTGATAGAGGGAGGCACAGCATCGGAAACAGGCTCCAGGCTCCGAGCCATCAGCCCGGAGCCTGACGCGGGGCTCGAACTCACGGACCGCAAGATCGTGACCTGGCTGAAGTCGGACGCTTAACCGACTGCGCCACGCAGGCGCCCATTCAATTCATTTTCAAACGATTC
>NW_024415605.1:2279-4296 GCF_014898765.1 Herpailurus yagouaroundi | reverse complement strand
CTGGGAGGTCATAAGTTAACAGCTCTGCTCAGAAAGCGGGAAGGCTGGAGGACAAAGGGAAGGAGAGCTGCTGAGCCCCCAGACGACATAGCTCAGTTTGGTGTGGAACAAAGGCGCTCACCAGCGCCATCTCCCGCGCCCATCCCCCAGCCAAAATCCCAAAGAGAACCAGTTCCTGCCAGGGAACTTGCTCGCTCAGCGCAAACACCCAACTCTGCGCTTCTGCAGAGCCAAACCTCCGGCAGCGGATCTGACTCCCTCCTGCTGCCACAGGGCCCCTCCTGAAGTGGATCACCTAAGGAGTAGCAAGCTAAGCCTGCCCCTCCTGCCCCTGTGCACCTTGCCTACCCACTCCAGCTAAGACGCCAGATCCCCAGCATCACAAGCCTGGCAGTGTGCAAGTAGCCCAGACAGGCCACCCCACCCCACAGTGAATCCCGCCCCTAGGAGAGGGGAAGAGAAGGCACACACCAGTCTGACTGTGGCCACAGCGGTGGGCTGGGGGCAGACAGCAGATCTGACTGCGGCTCTGCCCACCAACTCCAGTTATACACCACAGCACAGGGGAAGTGCCCTGCAGGTCCTCACCACGCCAGGGACTATCCAAAATGACCAAGTGGAAGAATTCCCCTCAGAAGAATCTCCAGGAAATAACAACAGCTAATGAGCTGATCAAAAAGGATTTAAATAATATAACAGAAAGTGAATTTAGAATAATAGTCATAAAATTAATCGCTGGGCTTGAAAACAGTATAGCTGACAGCAGAGAATCTCTTGCTACAGAGATCAAGGGACTAAAGAACAGTCACGAGGAGCTGAAAAACGCTTTAAACGAAATGCATAACAAAATGGAAACCACCACGGCTCGGATTGAAGAGGCAGAGGACAGAATAGGTGAACTAGAAGATAAAGTTATGGAAAAAGAGGAAGTTGAGAAAAAGAGAGAAAAAAAAAATCCAGGAGTATGAGGGGAAAATTAGAGAACTAAGTGATACACTAAAAAGAAATAATATACGCATAATTGGTATCCCAGAGGAGGAAGAGAGAGGGAAAGGCGCTGAAGGGGTACTTGAGGAAATAATAGCTGAGAACTTCCCTGAAGTGGGGAAGGAAAAAGGCAGTGAAATCCAAAAGGCACAGAGAACTCCCTTCAGAGGTAACTTGAATCGATCTTCTGCACGACATATCATAGTGAAACTGGCAAAATACAAGGATAAAGAGAAAATTCTGAAAGCAGCAAGGGGTAAACGTGCCCTCACATATAAAGGGAGACCTATAAGACTCGTGACTGATCTCTCTTTTGAAACTTGGCAGGCCAGAAAGAATTGGCACGAGATTTTCAGTGTGCTAGACAGAAAAAATATGCAGCCAAGAATCCTTTATCCAGCAAGTCTGTCATTTAGAATAGAAGTAGAGAGAAAGATCTTCCCAAACAAACAAAAACTGAAGGAATTCGTCACCACTAAACCAGCCCTACAAGAGATCCTAAGGGGGACCCTGTGAGACAAAGTACCAGAGACATCACTACAAGCATAAAACATACAGACATCACAATGACTCTAAACCCATATCTTTCTATAATAACATTGAATGTAAATGGATTAAATGCGCCAACCAAACGACATAGGGTATCAGAATGGATAGAAAAACAAGACCCATCTATTTGCTGTCTACAAGAGACTCATTTTAGACCTGAAGACACCTTTAGATTGAGAGTGAGGGGATGGAGAACTATTTATCATGCTACTGGAAGCCAAAAGAAAGCTGGAGTAGCCATACTTATATCAGACAAACTAGACTTTATTTTTTTTTTCAACGTTTATTTATCTTTGCGACAGAGAGAGACAGAGCATGAACGGGGGAGGGGCAGAGAGAGAGGGAGACACAGAATCGGAAACAGGCTCCAGGCTCTGAGCCATCAGCCCAGAGCCCGACGCGGGGCTCGAACTCACGGACCGCGAGATCGTGACCTGGCTGAAGTCGGACGCTTAACCGACTGCGCCTGGGTGGCGCAGTC
>NW_024415605.1:0-2179 GCF_014898765.1 Herpailurus yagouaroundi | reverse complement strand
CAGGCTCTGAGCCATCAGCCCAGAGCCCGACGCGGGGCTCGAACTCACGGACCGCGAGATCGTGACCTGGCTGAAGTCGGACGCTTAACCGACTGCGCCACCCAGGCGCCCCCAGACAAACTAGACTTTAAATTAAAGGTTGTAACAAGAGATGAAGAAGGACATTATATACTAGTGACAGGGTCTATCCATCAGGAAGAGCTAACAATTATAAACGTTTATGCGCCGAATACCGGAGCGCCCAAATATATAAAAAATTACTCATAAACATAAGCAACCTTATTGAGAAGAATGTGGTAATTGCAGGGGACTTTAACACACCACTTACAGAAATGGATAGATCATCTAGACACACAGTCAATAAAGAAACAAGGGCCCTGAATGAGACATTAGATCAGATGGACTTGACAGATATATTTAGGACTCTGCATCCCAAAGCAACAGAATATAGTTTCTTCTCGAGTGCACATGGAACATTCTCCAAGATAGATCATATACTGGGTCACAAAACAGCCCTTCATAAGTTCACAAGAATTGAAATCATACCATGCATACTTTCAGACCACAATGCTATGAAGCTTGAAATCAACCACAGAAAAAAGTCTGGAAAACCTCCCAAAGCATGGAGGTTAAAGAACACCCTACTAACTAATGAGTGGGTCAACCAGGCAATTAGAGAAGAAATTAAAAAATATACGGAAACAAATGAAAATGAAAATACAACAATCCAAACGCTTTGGGACGCAGCGAAGGCAGTCCTGAGAGGAAAATACATTGCAATCCAGGCCTATCTCAAGAAACAAAAAAAATCCCAAATACAAAATCTAACAGCACACCTAAAGGAAATAGAAGCAGAACAGCAAAGGCAGCCTAAACCCAGCAGAAGAAGAGAAATAATAAAGATCAGAGCAGAAATAATCAATATAGAATCTAAAAAAACTGTAGAGCAGATCAACGAAACCAAGAGTTGGTGTTTTGAAAAAATAAACAAAATTGACAAACCTCTAGCCAGGCTTCTCAAAAAGAAAAGGGAGGTGACCCAAATAGATAAAATCATGACTGAAAATGGAATTATTACAACCAATCCCTCAGAGATACAAACAATTATCAGGGAATACTATGAAAAATTATATGCCAACAAATTGGACAACCTGGAAGAAATGGACAAATTCCTGAACACCCACACTCTTCCAAAACTCAATCAGGAGGAAATAGAAAGCTTGAACAGACCCATCACCAGTGAAGAAATTGAATCGGTTATCAAAAATCTCCCAACAAATAAGAGTCCAGGACCAGATGGCTTCCCAGGGGAGTTCTACCAGACGTTTAAAGCAGAGATAATACCTATCCTTCTCAAGCTATTCCAAGAAATAGAAAGGGAAGGAAAACTTTCAGACTCATTCTAGGAAGCCAGTATTACTTTGATTCCTAAACCAGACAGAGACCCAGTAAAAAAAGAGAACTACAGGCCAATATCACTGATGAATATGGATGCAAAAATTCTCAATAAGATACTAGCAAATCGAATTCAACGGCATATAAAAAGAATTATTCACCATGATCAAGTGGGATTCATTCCTGGATGCAGGGCTGGTTCAACATTCGCAAATCAATCAACGTGATACATCACATTAACAACAAAAAAGAGAAAAACCATATGATCCTGTCAATCGATGCAGAAAAGGCCTTTGACAAAATCCAGCACCCTTTCTTAATAAAAACCCTTGAGAAAGTCGGGATAGACGGAACATACTTAAAGATCATAAAAGTCATTTATGAAAAGCCCACAGCTAACACCATACTCAACGGGGAAAAACTGAGAGCTTTTACCCTGAGATCAGGAACACGACAGGGATGCCCACTCTCACCACTGTTGTTTAACATAGTGCTGCAAGTTCTAGCATCAGCAATCAGACAACAAAAGGAAATCAAAGGCATCCAAATTGGCAAAGATGAAGTCAAGCTTTCGCTTTTTGCAGATGACATGATATTATACATGGAAAATCCGATAGACTCCACCAAAAGTCTGCTAGAACTGATACATGAATTCAGCAAAGTTGCAGGATACAAAATCAATGTACAGAAATCAGTTGCATTCTTATACACTAACAATGAAGCAACAGAAAGACAAGTAAAGAAACTGATCCCATTCACAATTGCACCAAGAAGCATAAAATAC
>NW_024415604.1:0-7612 GCF_014898765.1 Herpailurus yagouaroundi | reverse complement strand
ATGGAAAGAGCCTAAATGTCCATCAACTGATGAATGGATAAAGAAATTGTGGTTTATATACACAATGGAATACTACGTGGCAATGAGAAAAAATGAAGTATGGCCTTTTGTAGCAACGTGGATGGAACTGGAGAGTGTGATGCTAAGTGAAATAAGCCATACAGAGAAAGACAGATACCATATGGTTTCACTCTTATGTGGATCCTGAGAAACTTAACAGGAACCCATGGGGGAGGGGAAGGAAAAAAAAAAAAAAGAGGTTAGAGTGGGAGAGAGCCAAAGCATAAGAGACTGTTGAGAACTGAGAACAAACTGAGGGTTGATGGGGGGTGGGAGGGAGGAGAGGGTGGGTGATGGGTATTGAGGAGGGCACCTTTTGGGATGAGCACTGGGTGTTGTATGGAAACCAATTTGACAATAAATTTCATATATAAATTAAAAAAAAAAATAAAAAGCAAGTGGGAACAAAAAAAAAAAAAATAAAAAAATAAAGCATATATCACATCTTGGAAGACATTACACAAGCCCAAAAAAGTGTTGACACCTAGCTTGTGCTGCAACTGAGTCTTCAAAAGGCCACTCCATGTTGTATCACCCTGGATGCTTCAAAATGATGGGGAACAGAGTAAGAACTCTGATTCCATGGGCATGTGAAATGAGTTTCCTGGTATAAAACAGAAGTGTATGAGATACCATGGTGATGGGTTCAGCGTTCTGTAAATCCACTGATGTTAGTTTTGACAGATGCATTGCAGACGGGGAAGGCAAATCCATGTACAAAGTAAATATCTTCACCAAATATACAAAGTATGGTCCCTTTGGTGATGGAAGTGATGTGATATAATCACTCTGGTATCAAGTAGCCCCTGATCCACGCAGGGAATGGTGCCAAGTTAGTTGTTAATTGGTGGTCTCTTCTGTTAGCAGTTTGGAAACTTAATAGTAACTTTTGTCAGATTGGCCTTGGTGAGTAGAAGTCCATGCATGATCCCCATGGGACCCCATGCTGGATCCCCATGCTGGACCCCATGCATGATCTCTTCACTGCTACCAGGAATCTGTCTTTGATTCATTAACCCACTTGGCAGTGACAGAAATGGCTGGGGAAAGGGGCTGACTAACAGAAGGAGAGTCTTGTCCACAGAATATGTGCTTCCCTGCACCTAATTATTAAATCCTACTCTGACAAGATTACACTTTGGTGAACATTCATATGGTTAAACAAATGTCTTTACACACTGTGCCAGATTGGAAAAGTCTGTGCACACACTTCTTCTCCAGAACAACTTGTGACAGATTTTCCAATGTACTCCTTCCAAATCCTTGATCATCCAGTCAAACCATTAGCCCATGTGTATGAATCAGTGTAGACCTATAATTATGGCTATCTCTCCTTCCCTACAAAATAAATAACCTGCCCTGCTCAAATTTTTGCCCACTTGGATGATATCCTTTCACCACTGACTTTCAGGACCATCTCAGAATGAGGTTGTAGTTATGCATACCATGCAGAATTATCTAGCTCAAGCCTGAATTCTTTCTTTCTCAGTCATCTGGTCATAGGGAACTCCTTATGAGACTAGCTGTGAATTGAGGGAAGTATATAGCAGCAGTAGGGGTCATGGGCATACTTGTGTTTTCAGGACCTGCTAGAGATGAATCGTGCATATCCCATTTCATTTCATGATGAAGTGCTACTGTGAACGCCCAAGTGTATGGCTTGATGGATGAAACAACACCTAGTTCTTGATGGGCGGTTCAGGTTGCATGGTAACTTGGTAGCCCATGGTTAGGTGTTCAGTCTCCACTATGACCCATTAGCAGACATGTCAAAAGGGGAATAGATGTTGACAGCGAATAGCATGGCTTTGCTTAAAGAATCCTAAGGGTATATGCTGTGATTCTTGGATAGGTGCCTGCTACAGGTTCTTAACGGGATCCTCATCCACTGAGACTTCAAGCAACATTAGGCCTTCTGGATAACACAATCCAAATGGCATGGCAGTTTGCTTGGCAGCTTGGATCTATTGCAGAACAGTCACTTCTTCTGGACTCTCTTCAAAATTGGTACCTTTTCTGTTCACTTAGTAGATGGCTTGGAGTAGCAGGCCCAGACGTGGCACATGCTGTAATACAAGGTGGCCCAATAGCGCTTGTACATCTTCCCTTGTGGTAGAAGGAGTAACTCCTTCTTTACCCCGGAAAGAGTATCTTGGCATGCCCTCCAACAGTGGACCCTTAGAAATCTTACCATGGTGGCAGCCCCCTGCATTTTTGTGGGATTATAGTTCACCCTCAGGCTCACTGTGACTTGCCAATAGGTCTTGAATATTTTCTCTTTCCTGTACATTAGGTTCAACCAGCATTGTATCATCAGAGTGATGAATCAACAAGACAGGTGGAAGAAAAAGACAACCTAGCAGCCTGTAGCCTGGACTATGATATTGGGCTGAAGAGTTGACAGACCCCTGAGGTTGGACAGTGAAGGTGTATTCCTGGCCTTGCCAACAGAAAGCAAACTTCTATGATGGTATTTACTAATAAGTATAGTAGAGGGGGATAAAAAGCATTTGCTGCTAAATAGCTTCACACCAGGTGACAAGAGAAGTGTTGCTTTGTTCCGGCAACAAAATTCCATCTAAAAGCTCAGCTACAAACAGAGTTACTACCTGATTAAATTTGTGATCATCCACTGTCATTATGTAAGATTAATATACCTTCTGCGCAGGCCAAATAAGTAATTGAATGGAGGCAGAATCACCACTGCTCTATCTTTCCAGGCCTTGAGGCTGACACTAATATCTGCAAACCCTCCAAAAATGCAGTATTGCTTTTGATTTAGTATCTTTGTAGATAGAGATAGTTTTACTGACTTCCATATGGTCTTTATGCCATAATAGCTCTCACTTGAAGGGTCAAGGAACCAGTGTGGGAATTCTGAAAATTTCTGGTGTCTCTATTCCAGTTATGTGTTCCACAGTTGAAGAAAGAACCACCCTTTGGATTTGGGCCCAGTGGGCCCACTGTGAGATAGACCTGAGCTAAAATCCCTCAATCACTTGACCCCCATTAGCTCCTTCTCTGGGTAGTGCACTACAAGCGACTTTTTGGGTCACTAGGCATTAACATCAGCTGAAAGCCAGTATTTGGGAATCTTGAAAAGTCTGATTCCCCCTACCCACCCACCCAAATGCCTACTCAGATTGGTAAATGGCTGGCTGTTCCTCTGAGGAATGCTGGGAGATAGATTAACAGTATACATTTTTGGCATTACTGGGTTTTTCCTCAAGAAGACCCGGAGACTCCTCTTCTGAAGGGATGCTCTGAGTCTGTAAACTGGCTCAAGGCTGGACGTTGATTGAGAGGGTATGACTCCTTTGGTGATTCAAGTCAGACTTCTGCTCATTACGCCTGCAGGTTTTCCACTTAGATGAAGACTATAGTGGACTTCCCATCTATATTATTTCTGCTTACACCATGATCAACTAGTAAACACCAAATATCTGCAAGCCAAACTATTTTGCTTACTGCTTTGGCTCCACTGTCCCTAACAGTAACCATGTCCATGTTTTTGATGATTAAGTGCCATGTGTCACCCCTGCCACCCTGGCACCTCAGCATCCTCATGGGACTTACACATCCCCATTTGAAGGTAGCAATTCTCCCTGTAATTTCTGATTCATAGAGAAGAGCAACCACAAGGCTCTTGAAGGATTCTGGGGCTTGCCTGATAAAAGACATGTCCTCTGGACCTTCTGAGGTCGGTAAGCAAGCCTTACAGAAATCCACTTTAACATTCTAATCTTCCTGAGCCTTTGCATAGTTTTCTCTACAGTATATCAAGGAAGTTTTGGCATTTCAACTGCTTTAGTGCAGTAGGTCAGCCAAATCAAACAAGAGACATTACTAGCCCCTCAAGCTAAATATTCAGTCCAGAATATCAATTTAGTGGGCCCGTGTCAATAAATTCAGCCCGATCGGACCTTATATTCTTTCCATTCTGATCCCAAACATATTCCCCAGGTTTCTGTTAATATAAAATTATACATTTATTTTAGTGTGTATCACACTTCTTTATGGGTTGCAGTTTGTACTCTTTGACATCTACTGGGACTTATGTCCAGTTACAGATCTAGAAGCAAGGGGAGAGAATGTAAGAAAGTCCTGGAGAGGATCAGAAGATCTTTATGAGGGGCACGTGGATGGCTTGGTTGAGTGTTTTACTATTGCTTTTGGCTCGGGTCATGATTTCGGGGTCGAGGGATTGAGCCCTGCATTGGGCTCCATGCTGACCATGGAGCTTGCTTGAGATTCTTTGTCTCCCTCTGCCCCTCTCCCTGTATGTTTTCTTTTTATTTTTTGAAAATGTTTATTTATTGTGCTGTCAAAAATGAGTCTGAGCTTTCAGCACAGAGAATGATATGGGGTTCGAACTCACAAATCATGAAGTCATGCATGTCCTGAGCCGAAGTTGGATGCTTAACTGACTGAGCCACCCTGGTGCCCCTTCCCTGTATGTTTATATACACATGCTAGTATACACAAAATATATCCTTTTTGTGTCAGCTGACACAATATAAGTGCACCAGAGTCCTGGAAGGAACATGCACACATAGTGCCCAGATCTTGGTTTCTATTACCATATCCCATGTTTAATCTCCAAATAAAGACAATAACAAAGTCATATTTCCTCCATCTAACATTATACAACTATCTCCAGGGTACAATTAAAAACCATTAAACCTATCCCTGAAAGAGGATGCAAAGTCCTTCAGTGATGTTTATTTACTTTTTTCCTTGATAACCCATAACTTAAATAGTATGATTTAAGTTAACAGTACTTAAATACTATGATATAAAATCAGTACACCATATATTATAGATACAGGGATAAGAGAAGGAAGTAAACAAAGATACCTGCTTAATATATATACCCAGTATATTTTAAGTATATGTTATACTAAGTGTTAAGTAAATATTTAATATATACCTATATGTACATTAAGTACGTATACTTAAGGTATGGGCACACACATATTAATGAAATAAAGAAGAAATACTCCTCTGACAATTACAGTCCTTATTTCTGTAACTGCTCATGCAGTCACAGGTGGTATGTATTATGATCTTTCATGACTATGTTTATTTCTTTTACCCTCAGCAAGAACCTCAGCTGGTCATGGTTCTTTACCTGGTGGGGTGATCCAGACCTTCCTTCCTGAAGGGTCTGGGCCACTAGTAGTCTTTCCTGAATTGGGTTGTTGTAGTTTTCCATTGATTTTAATCACAGGTCATGCTAGTACTATGAGATGCCTCAAGGGATCTCCTGTATTCTAGACACACTTTTCCTGATCCCCAATGTGTGGTAGTAGTCCAGTTTCTTCTTAGTAGGATCAATCGCCTCAGCACAGTATCTCCCTTCTCTGCCTGTTGATTTGAAGGCATGGGGAGCCCAAATTCGCCAAGTGACAATCCTAACTTCCAGTTCAGTGGAATCATTGTTGCGTCTCCTGGTGGAAGCATTCCTCCATTTGGAACTAATATTTCTAGGCCAGCAGAACCAGAGGTCTTGTGGACAGGAAACAAAAATTTTGCTACTGGACACTAGGGGTAATAATGCTGCCAATCCCATTTCCTCCCTGTGATTCATGGACCTGTGAATCCTGGCAATGGGAGAAATATCACCATATACTGGACACCGATTCAGAGCATGTACAGCCTTCTGGAGAACTTGCCCCAGCTCTGTACCGTATTGCCACCCAGTGGCACTGTGCATTTTCAGAAAGTTATTCTGACATTCAATCAAGCTGGCTTCTTCGGGATGGTAGAACAGGTGATAAGATGAGTGAATTTCATGAGCCCTGGGTCCATTGCTTCTCTACTTCTTCTGTGAAGTGGGTTCCTTGATCAGAAGCAACACAGTGTGGAATCCCATGACAGTGGGATATTCTGTTAGCCCACAGATGGTTGTTTTGGCAGAAGCATTGTGTGCAAGGAAGGCAAGTCTATATCCAGAGTGTCTGTTCCAGTAAGGACAAAATGCTGCCCCTTCCATGAATTTTTGTCACATTTATTTCTCATTCTTGGACACACAAATACATTTGCTTCTTTCTTTCTCTTGTCTTTTGGGACTCCCATTATGTGTATGTTGATTTAGTTGATAGTATTCCATAGGTCCTATAGGCTTTCTTCACTCGTACAAAAATTTTTTTTTCCTTTATGCTCCTCTGGATATTTTTAAATGACCTGTCTTTGAGTTCACTGATTTTTTTTCTTCTGCTTGATTGTGTCTTTTTTTGAAGATTTCTACTGAAGTTTTTCACTACAATCTTTGTATTCTTTGGCTCCAGAATTTCAGTTTGGTGCTTTGTTGTGGTTTCTATCACTTTCTTGAAGTTCTCATTTTGTTCATTTGTTGTTTTCCATGATCTCATTTGGCTATCTCTCTGTGTTCTCTTGTACTGAGCTTCTTGAAGATGATTATTTTGAATTATTTTTATTGATTGAGAGTTTGTTACTGGAGCTTTATTTTGTTCCTTTGGTGGTGGCATGTTTCCCTAATTTTGTGTGGTCCTTACAGGCTTGTGTTGGTGTCTGTACATTTGAAGAAGTGGTTACTTTTTCTAGTCATTACAGACTTGGCATCGTCAATAAAAGCCCTATACAAGTCAGCATGACCAGATATTCTGGGTGGACTGGTTGGCTGGGTCTGGAGGTGAATGGACCCAGTGCTGGCTCTACACCGAACTTGGATCCCCACTTTGCTCTCTTTTTTCCTACAGGAGAACGTATGGACTGAGGGGATCTCTTTGAGTGCTGCACTGTGTGGGTTTTGGGGAGGAGTGATGAGGGTATAGTGAGACTGTTGTTCTCACTCTTTTCAATTATGTCTTTTTTGTTGTTTGTGTGCTCCACCAATGTGCTTTAACCTCTTATCTAGATTCTGGAGATCATCTGAAGGTATTTTTATCTACGGGTGGTTGTTAAATTGGTGTTTCTGTGAAGGAACAAGGACTGGAACTTCATTTTTAACATCTTGTTGACCTCTCTCCTGATTTCCCGTTTATTTAGATCTCCAAAATCTTTCACTGAAATTTTTATTATACAAATCTCGTACAAACCGTGCAACTTTAATTGTAGAAGTCTTATGCTCCTTTTTGTTCATTTCTTTTTTTTTTAATGCTTATTTATTTTTGAGAGAGAGAGAAGTGAGAGCAAGGGAGGGAGGGGGGGGCAGACAGAGGATCTAGAGTGGACTCTGCACTGACAGCAGAGATCCCCATGTGGGGCTTGAACTCACAAACCTGTGAGATGATGACCTGAGCCAAAGTTGGATGCTTTCAACTGAGCAGCTCAGGCGCCCCTGTTAAATTCATTTCTAAGAACTTTTTGTTTGTTTGTTTGTGGATTGTTCAGTGCTATTGTGTACAAATTCATTTGCTGTTAATGTATTGATCTTGTATCCTGCAAACGTGTTGCAATCATTGATTAGTTCTGATGTTTGTTGTCATGTTCCTAAGTATATTCTACATAGAAGCTCATGTCATTTTACCACTTTATTTCCAATCTGGATGACTTTTATTCCATTTTATTGCCTAATTTCCCTTTCTAG
>NW_024415603.1:0-2630 GCF_014898765.1 Herpailurus yagouaroundi | reverse complement strand
CTTCCCCATCTTAATTGTAAGCTCTATGAGGTCAAACAGTAGGTCATCCTTTCTGGTGCCCAACCTACAGTGACCTAAAGAAGTGTCCCTGACCCACTGAGTCGGCTTAGTCAGTTAGCTAATTAGTCAGTGACACGAAGACCCTGCCCCTCTGACCAGACTGTAGCCGCCTTCACTCTCCAGTGACAGCTTGTGCACACCTGCCTGCCCCAGCTGCCACTAGGGGAATTCCTGACAAGAGGGTCTAGGGTCCCTGGGGGTTGGGCTGATGTCGTCTGCAAGGCCCCTTCTGCTTTCTTCCCGGCACCAACCTGCCTGCTTTTGTGGGTGCTCTTTGTTCAGACTGTGCTCTGTGGTTTGGTTGTAGTATGGCTGCACATTTCTCAGATTTAAGTGGTTACTCTTCCTCTGGCTTGTGAAGAACTTGGTCTTGCCGTCTAAATGCCTTGGCTCCTCCATCAACCCCTGGTTGATGTCTGGAAGACAACCCCTGGTTGTCTTTATCTTCTCACTGTCATGGCAGATGAAGTGTTGTTCACCCATGGAGCCCAAGGCACTAAATGCAGGGACTCCTGGAGGTGACTTAGATACAGCTGAGGAGAAATACTGAACACAGTGCATTCCTGAAGCAGGAACCAGTGTGTTCGGAGAAAGCTCCAGTACTTACTGAGGACCTAGTTATCCATGTGTGGGGAAGGGTTGTGAGCGTGTGTGCCTGTGTGTTGTGTAATAGGAGAGTAGGGCACACAACATAAAAGAATAGTAAGGCAGTTACACAACACTCCTCCCTGACCCCCTCTCCTCACACAAGTGATTGTGATATTCAAATCTCACACCCATTGTGCACTGGTATCATTTAGAGAACTAAAAAGAAACCTTCCTCCATATCTGAAAAGTGCCATGAAGAACCTGATCTTGAGCAGGGCTTGAAGATGTGGAGGCATCAGGAGGAGTGGGGGACAGTTAGAAATGTTCTCATGGCTCAGAGTGAGGTGTGAGGAGCCTGGAATGGGACCCTCCCAGGTCCCCCGTGTGATCTTGTAGCATCTCAACCCCTGCTGGTCCCACCGCTCTCCTGACCAAGGTCCCCTTCCTTCACATCACCCTCCCTGTCACTGTGGAAAAGGCACTGGCCTCAGAGTCAGGGGCTTCCGGCCCTCCCACACCCTCTGTTTCCTGGGAAACCCACTCCCCTCTGTGGCCAAAGCTTCTTTATCTCTAGAACAAAGCCATGAGGCTGGAAGGCCCAGGGCCTCCCAGCTCTGCTATGTGACAATTGTAAGGCCCTGGAAGTCACCCAGGATCCAGGTGATGAGTGTGAAGGAGGAAGTACAGGTGGAGGGAGGGATGCCCCGAGAGAAGGCACAGCCTTCAGCTCTTCTTGTCCCAGAGTCCCTGCTCCTGTTCTGTCCCCAGTCTAGTCTATCCCACCCCAGGACTTTTGATCCCTCCTTCTTCCTTCATGTGGCGCATTCTCCCCACCTCCCTGCCACAACCCGTGGTTTGGCCTCCCTCTGGTGTCTGCTGACATGTTACTTCCTCAGGGACAGTTTGCCCCCCTACCCCCGCTGCACCCCAAGGAAGGTGAGTAGCTCCTGCTCACACGCAGCTGTGGCCAGTGAGCATCACGTGATTGCATGTTCACCACCTGCCACTGTACTTTCCATGACAATGGCGAGTTTTCTTTTTTGTAGGTCCCTATCCTTCGTGCCCCTCACAGTACTGTGTTAGGATGCTCAGAGAAACAGACACAATAAGATACATGCATCAAGGAAGAGGTGGGTGTATTTTAAGGAAGCAGCTCATGGGACTGGGGCGAGGCTGGAGGTCCAAAATGTGCAGGGCAGCCGGGCCTGCTGGGTGTGTGAGCACAGCTGACTCAGCAGATGTGATCCGAAGGCAGTTTGGACAAGGACCTGGGTTGTATTTCTTCCCTCTGAGATGAGTAGAGTCTTCAACTTATCATTACCCTCATGTTGCACAACTTTTCCTTTGTTTTCAGTGTCAGTCTGCCACAATTGTTGTGGAAACAATAGATACAGATTAAAGAACGTAAAAAAAAATACTAAGAGTAAACAGTAAGAATGAAGTGACAAAGTTTCAACACCTTTTAACTTTGCTTTGAAATATACTAGTCATGAATCTTCCGGGTCTGAGAGGGAACAGGGAGCCATAACACTAGCAATGAATCACAACCTGCCCTGTCACAGAGCATCTAATACTGTACAAACCTTATAATGAGAGGGAATGGCTTCCACATTGTGTAAGATCTAGTTCAAAGGAAACACTATATTGCATAACAAAACCTTTAAAAAATCCCTGCTTTTTTTTTCAAAACTCACTGGTGGCTTACTCTTGCTAACCATGTAAATATTGCATGCAAATCATGCTCCATAGCTGTGTGAAAGAGAACGTGCTAAGCACATGCTGTCAGTGCTCAGAATGCAACGAACAATTAGCAATAATCAAGAAGAACAATGTGAAGAACATTATAAATTACCTTCACACAGCAAGTCATTGGATTAGTAAAACTTTGTATAATAACCCTTACAGGGCTGATAAGAGTGACCAACATGGAAAAAGTGCCATCAGAAGTCACACTCTCTACTGTGCAGTGAAGCAGAGCATTT
>NW_024415602.1:0-1365 GCF_014898765.1 Herpailurus yagouaroundi | reverse complement strand
TTTTTTACTGGGTCTCTGTCTGGTTTAGGAATCAAAGTAATACTGGCTTCATAGAATGAGTCTGGAAGTTTTCCTTCCCTTTCTATTTCTTGGAATAGCTTGAGAAGGATAGGTATTATCTCTGCTTTAAACGTCTGGTAGAACTCCCCTGGGAAGCCATCTGGTCCTGGACTCTTATTTGTTGGGAGATTTTTGATAACCGATTCAATTTCCTTGCTGGTGATGGGTCTGTTCAAGCTTTCTATTTTCTCCTGATTGAGTTTTGGAAGAGTGTGGGTGTTCAGGATTTGTCCATTTCTTCCAGGTGGTCCAATTTGTTGGCATATAATTTTTCATAGTATTCCCTGATAATTGTTTGTATCTCTGAGGGATTGGTTGTAATCATTCCATTTTCATTCATGATTTTATCTATTTGGGTCATCTCCCTTTTCTTTTTGAGAAGCCTGGCTAGAGGTTTGTCAATTTTGTTTATTTTTTCAAAAAACCAACTCTTGGTTTCGTTGATCTGCTCTACAGTTTTTTTAGATTCTATATTGTTTATTTCTGCTCTGATCTTTCTTATTTCTCTTCTTCTGCTGGGTTTAGGCTGCCTTTGCTGTTCTGCTTCTATTTCCTTTAGGTGTGCTGTTAGATTTTGTATTTGGGATTTTTCTTGTTTCTTGAGATAGGCCTGGATTGCAATGTATTTTCCTCTCAGGACTGCCTTCGCTGCGTCCCAAAGCGTTTGGATTGTTGTATTTTCATTTTCGTTTGTTTCCATATATTTTTTAATTTCTTCTCGAATTGCCTGGTTGACCCACTCATTCGTTAGTAGGGTGTTCTTTAACCTCCATGCTTTTGGAGGTTTTCCAGACTTTTTTCTGTGGTTGATTTCAAGCTTCATAGCATTGTGGTCTGAAAGTATGCATGGTATGATTTCAATTCTTGTAAACTTATGAAGGGCTGTTTTGTGACCCAGTATATGATCTATCTTGGAGAATGTTCCATGTGCACTCGAGAAGAAAGTATATTCTGTTGCTTTGGGATGCAGAGTTCTAAATATATCTGTCAAGTCCATCTGATCCAATGTCTCATTCAGGGCCATTGTTTCTTTATTGACCGTGTGTCTAGATGATCTATCCATTTCTGTAAGTGGGGTGTTAAAGTCCCCTGCAATGACCACATTCTTATCAATAAGGTTGCTTATGTTTATGCGTAATTGTTTTATATATGTGGGCGCCCCCGTATTTGGCGCATAGACATTTATAATTGTTAGCTCTTCCTGATGGATAGACCCTGTCACTATTATATAATGTCCTTCTTCATCTCTTGTTACAGCCTTTAAGTTAAAGTCTAGTTTGTCTGATATAAGTATGGCTGCTCCAG
>NW_024415601.1:862-2930 GCF_014898765.1 Herpailurus yagouaroundi | reverse complement strand
GAAGTGCCCTGCAGGTCCTCACCACGCCAGGGACTATCCAAAATGACGAAGCGGAAGAATTCCCCTCAGAAGAATCTCCAGGAAATAACAGCTAATGAGCTGATCAAAAATGATTTAAATAATATAACAGAAAGTGAATTTAGAATAATAGTCATAAAATTAATCGCTGGGCTTCAAAACAGTATAGCTGACAGCAGAGAATCTCTTGCTACAGAGATCAAGGGACTAAGGAACAGTCACGAGGAGCTGAAAAATGCTTTAAACGAAATGCATAACAAAATGGAAACCACCACGGCTCGGATTGAAGAGGCAGAGGAGAGAATAGGTGAACTAGAAGATAAAGTTATGGAAAAAGAGGAAGCTGAGAAAAAGAGAGATAAAAAAATCCAGGAGTATGAGGGGAAAATTAGAGAACTAAGTGATACACTAAAAAGAAATAATATACGCATAATTGGTATCCCAGAGGAGGAAGAGAGAGGGAAAGGTGCTGAAGGGGTACTTGAAGAAATCATAGCTGAGAACTTCCCTGAAGTGGGGAAGGAAAAAGGCATTGAAATCCAAGAGGCACAGAGAACTCCCTTCAGACGTAACTTGAATCGATCTTCTGCACGACATATCATAGTGAAACTGGCAAAATACAAGGATAAAGAGAAAATTCTGAAAGCAGCAAGGGGTAAACGTGCCCTCACATATAAAGGGAGACCTATAAGACTCGTGACTGATCTCTCTTTTGAAACTTGGCAGGCCAGAAAGAGTTGGCACGAGATTTTCAGTGTGCTAGACAGAAAAAACATGCAGCCGAGAATCCTTTATCCAGCAAGCCTGTCATTTAGAATAGAAGGAGAGATAAAGGTCTTCCCAAACAAACAAAAACTGAAGGAATTTGTCACCACTAAACCAGCCCTCCAAGAGATCCTAAGGGGGACCCTGTGAGACAAAGTACCAGAGACATCACTACAAGCATAAAACATACAGACATCACAATGACTCTAAACCCATATCTTTCTATAATAACACTGAATGTAAATAGATTACATGCGCCAACCAAAAGACAGAGGGTATCAGAATGGATAAAAAAACAAGACCCATCTATTTGCTGTCTACAAGAGACTCATTTTAGACCTGAGGACACCTTTAGATTGAGAGTGAGGGGATGGAGAACTATTTATCATGCTACTGGAAGCCAAAAGAAAGCTGGAGTAGCCATACTTATATCAGACAAACTAGACTTTAAATTAAAGGCTGTAACAAGAGGTGAAGAAGGACATTATATAATAGTGACAGGGTCTATCCATCAGGAAGAGCTAACAATTATAAATGTCTATGCGCCGAATACCGGAGCGCCCAAATATATAAAACAATTACTCATAAACATAAGCAACCTTATTGATAAGAATGTGGTCATTGCAGGGGACTTTAACACCCCACTTACAGAAATGGATAGATCATCTAGACACACGGTCAACAAAGAAACAAGGGCCCTGAATGAGACATTGGATCAGATGGACTTGACAGATATATTTAGAACTCTGCATCCCAAAGCAACAGAATATACTTTCTTCTCGAGTGCACATGGAACATTCTCCAAGATAGATCATATACTGGGTCACAAAACAGCCCTTCATAAGTTTACAAGAATTGAAATCATACCATGCATACTTTCAGACCACAATGCTATGAAGCTTGAAATCAACCACAGAAAAAAGTCTGGAAAACCTCCCAAAGCATGGAGGTTAAAGAACACCCTACTAACGAATGAGTGGTTCAACCAGGCAATTCGAGAAGAAATTAAAAAATATATGGAAACAAACGAAAATGAAAATACAACAATCCAAACGCTTTGGGACGCAGCGAAGGCAGTCCTGAGAGGAAAATACATTGCAATCCAGGCCTATCTCAAGAAACAAGAAAAATCCCAAATACAAAATCTAACAGCACACCTAAAGGAAATAGAAGCAGAACAGCAAAGGCAGCCTAAACCCAGCGGAAGAAGAGAAATAATAAAGATCAGAGCAGAAATGAACAATATAGAATCTAAAAAAACTGTAGAGCAGATCAACGAAACCAA
>NW_024415601.1:0-762 GCF_014898765.1 Herpailurus yagouaroundi | reverse complement strand
TATCTCAAGAAACAAGAAAAATCCCAAATACAAAATCTAACAGCACACCTAAAGGAAATAGAAGCAGAACAGCAAAGGCAGCCTAAACCCAGCAGAAGAAGAGAAATAATAAAGATCAGAGCAGAAATAAACAATATAGAATCTAAAAAAACTGTAGAGCAGATCAACGAAACCAAGAGTTGGTTTTTTGAAAAAATAAACAAAATTGACAAACCTCTAGCCAGGCTTCTCAAAAAGAAACGGGAGATGACCCAAATAGATAAAATCATGAATGAAAATGGAATTATTACAACCAATCCCTCAGAGATACAAACAATTATCAGGGAATACTATGAAAAATTATATGCCAACAAATTGGACAACCTGGAAGAAATGGACAAATTCCTGAACACCCACACTCTTCCAAAACTCAATCAGGAGGAAATAGAAAGCTTGAACAGACCCATCACCAGCGAAGAAATTGAATCGGTTATCAAAAATCTCCCAACAAATAAGAGTCCAGGACCAGATGGCTTCCCAGGGGAGTTCTACCAGACGTTTAAAGCAGAGATAATACCTATCCTTCTCAAGCTATTCCAAGAAATAGAAAGGGAAGGAAAACTTCCAGACTCATTCTATGAAGCCAGTATTACTTTGATTCCTAAACCAGACAGAGACCCAGTAAAAAAAGAGAACTACAGGCCAATATCCCTGATGAATATGGATGCCAAAATTCTCAATAAGATACTAGCAAATCGAATTCAACGGCATATAAAAAGAATT
>NW_024415600.1:1558-3589 GCF_014898765.1 Herpailurus yagouaroundi | reverse complement strand
GAAGAGAGAGGGAAAGGTGCTGAAGGGGTACTTGAAGAAATAATAGCCGAGAACTTCCCTGAAGTGGGGAAGGAAAAAGGCATTGAAATCCAAGAGGCACAGAGAACTCCCTTCAGACGTAACTTGAATCGATCTTCTACACGACATATCATAGTGAAACTGGCAAAATACAAGGATAAAGAGAAAATTCTGAAAGCAGCAAGGGGCAAACGTGCCCTCACATATAAAGGGAGACCTATAAGACTTGTGACTGATCTCTCTTTTGAAACCTGGCAGGCCAGAAAGAATTGGCACGAGATTTTCAGGGTGCTAGACAGAAAAAATATGCAGCCGAGAATCCTTTATCCAGCAAGTCTGTCATTTAGAATAGAAGGAGAGATAAAGGTCTTCCCAAACAAACAAAAACTGAAGGAATTTGTCACCACTAAACCAGCCCTACAAGAGATCCTAAGGGGGACCCTGTGAGACAAAGTACCAGAGACATCACTACAAGCATAAAACATACAGACATCACAATGACTCTAAACCCATATCTTTCTATAATAACACTGAATGTAAATGGATTAAATGCGCCAACCAAAAGACATAGGGTATCAGAATGGATAAAAAAACAAGACCCATCTATTTGCTGTCTACAAGAGACTAATTTTAGACCTGAGGACACCTTTAGATTGAGAGTGAGGGGATGGAGAACTATTTATCATGCTACTGGAAGCCAAAAGAAAGCTGGAGTAGCTATACTTATATCAGACAAACTAGAC
Source organism: Herpailurus yagouaroundi (assembly GCF_014898765.1). Classification (NCBI taxonomy): domain Eukaryota; kingdom Metazoa; phylum Chordata; class Mammalia; order Carnivora; family Felidae; genus Herpailurus; species Herpailurus yagouaroundi. The sequence continues at coordinate 2,828 of NW_024415600.1, read as the reverse complement.
TTTAAATTAAAGGCTGTATCAAGAGATGAAGAAGGACATTATATAATAGTGACAGGGTCTATCCATCAGGAAGAGCTAACAATTATAAATGTCTATGCGCCGAATACCGGAGCGCCCAAATATATAAAACAATTACTCATAAACACAAGCAACCTTATTGAGAAGAATGTGGGAATTGCAGGGGACTTTAACACCCCACTTACAGAAATGGATAGATCATCTAGACACACCGTCAATAAAGAAACAAGGGCCCTGAATGAGACATTGGATCAGATGGACTTGACAGATATATTCAGAACTCTGCATCCCAAAGCAACAGAATATACTTTCTTCTCGAGTGCACATGGAACATTCTCCAAGATAGATCATATACTGGGTCACAAAACAGCCCTTCATAAGTTTACAAGAATTGAAATCATACCATGCATACTTTCAGACCACAATGCTATGAAGCTTGAAATCAACCACAGAAAAAAGTCTGGAAAACCTCCCAAAGCATGGAGGTTAAAGAACACCCTACTAACGAATGAGTGGGTCAACCAGGCAATTAGAGAAGAAATTAAAAAATATATGGAAACAAACGAAAATGAAAATACAACAACCCAAACGCTTTGGGACACAGCGAAGGCAGTCCTGAGAGGAAAATACATTGCAATGCAGGCCTATCTCAAGAAACAAGAAAAATCCCAAATACAAAATCTAACAGCACACCTAAAGGAAATAGAAGCAGAACAGCAAAGGCAGCCTAAACCCAGGAGAAGAAGAGAAATCATAAAGATCAGAGCAGAAATAAACAATATAGAATCTAAAAAAACTGTAGAGCAGATCAATGAAACCAAGAGTTGGTTTTTTGAAAAAATAAACAAAATTGACAAACCTCTAGCCAGGCTTCTCAAAAAGAAAAGGGAGATGATACAAATAGATAAAATCATGAATGAAAATGGAATGATTACAACCAATCCCTCAGAGATACAAACAATTCTCAGGGAATACTATGAAAAATTATATGCCAACAAATTGGACAACCTGGAAGAAATGGACAAATTCCTGAACACCCACACTCTTCCAAAACTCAATCAGGAGGAAATAGAAAGCTTGAACAGACCCATCACCAGCGAAGAAATTGAATCGGTTATCAAAAATCTCCCAACAAATAAGAGTCCAGGACCAGATGGCTTCCCAGGGGAGTTCTACCAGACGTTTAAAGCAGAGATAATACCTATCCTTCTCAAGCTATTCCAAGAAATAGAAAGGGAAGGAAAACTTCCAG
>NW_024415600.1:0-1458 GCF_014898765.1 Herpailurus yagouaroundi | reverse complement strand
TCAATAAGATACTAGCAAATCGAATTCAACGGCATATAAAAAGAATTATTCACCATGATCAAGTGGGATTCATTCCTGGGATGCAGGGCTGGTTCAACATTCGCAAATCAATCAACGTGATACATCACATTAACAAAAAAAAAGAGAAAAACCATATGATCCTGTCAATCGATGCAGAAAAGGCCTTTGACAAAATCCAGCATCCTTTCTTAATAAAACCCTTGAGAAAGTCGGGATAGAAGGAACATACTTAAAGATCATAAAAGCCATTTATGAAAAGCCCACAGCTAACATCATCCTCAACGGGGAAAAACTGAGAGCTTTTTCCCTGAGATCAGGAACACGACAGGGATGCCCACTCTCACCGCTGTTGTTTAACATAGTGCTGGAAGTTCTAGCATCAGCAATCAGACAACAAAAGGAAATCAAAGGCATCCAAATTGGCAAAGATGAAGTCAAGCTTTCGCTTTTTGCAGATGACATGATATTATACATGGAAAATCCGATAGACTCCACCAAAAGTCTGCTAGAACTGATACATGAATTCAGCAAAGTTGCAGGATACAAAATCAATGTACAGAAATCAGTTGCATTCTTATACACTAACAATGAAGCAACAGAAAGACAAGTAAAGAAACTGATCCCATTCACAATTGCACCAAGAAGCATAAAATACCTAGGAATAAATCTAACCAAAGATGTAAAGGATCTGTATGCTGAAAACTATAGAAAGCTTATGAAGGTAATTGAAGAAGATTTAAAGAAATGGAAAGACATTCCCTGCTCATGGATTGGAAGAATAAATATTGTCAAAATGTCAATACTACCCAAAGCTATCTACACATTCAATGCAATCCCAATCAAAATTGCACCAGCATTCTTCTCGAAACTAGAACAAGCAATCCTAAAATTCATATGGAACCACAAAAGGCCCCGAATAGCCAAAGTAATTTTGAAGAAGAAGACCAAAGCAGGAGGCATCACAATCCCAGACTTTAGCCTCTACTACAAAGCTGTCATCATCAAGACAGCATGGTATTGGCACAAAAACAGACACATAGACCAATGGAATAGAATAGAAACCCCAGAACTAGACCCACAAATGTATGGCCAACTAATCTTTGATAAAGCAGGAAAGAACATCCAATGGAAAAAAGACAGTCTCTTTAACAAATGGTGCTGGGAGAACTGGACAGCAACATGCAGAAGGTTGAAACTAGACCACTTTCTCACACCATTCACAAAAATAAACTCAAAATGGATAAAGGACCTGAATGTGAGACAGGAAACCATCAAAACCCTAGAGGAGAAAGCAGGAAAAGACCTCTCTGACCTCAGCCGTAGCAATCTCTTACTCGACACATCCCCAAAGGCAAGGGAATTAAAAGCAAAAGTGAATTACTGGGACCTTATGAAGATAAAAAGCTTCTGCACAGCAAAGGAAACAACCAACAAAAC
>NW_024415599.1:1067-1800 GCF_014898765.1 Herpailurus yagouaroundi | reverse complement strand
GTGGCAGCCTTTCTGTGACAGCTGAACACGTCCCTAACCGATAGTACTTGCACTTCCTCAATGCCATTCAAATACAATTTCATGTTTTGTTAGCACAGATAACATCAATAATGTCACTCTTATTGAAGGTAAAATTATGACCAACATCACTCAGCAGATGAGGTTGGGGAAAAGATGCTCCAAAGTTTCCTAAATGAAGAAGGGTCTTGGAGAATACCAGTGTTCTATCTCATAAGCAAAACCTCGCAGAGTAAACTGTGGGGCACAGGGTTCTCTCCGTTACAATATCACTTGAAGTTTAGGAGTGTTTTTCCTTATACATGTTTGGAAAAGTCCATGGTAGGGAAGGGTTTACTTAATCCCAGAGAGGAAAATGAAAGAAGGCTTTGGAGCCACAAACTCCTACAATCAGTAAGTAGGTCGAGACAACCATGAGGGTGTAGACACAGGGTACCTTTCATGAGAAGGGAAGAATGACTTAGAGGTTGAAAGCCAGAACCCCGGAGGAGCTAGGGACATGGAAAATCATTCCCAGGCCTTAAGACCCAATGAAAGGACTGCCTACCTGTAGCAGCTGAACTTCAGAATTGCTATGGACCAGTGACTCATTCATGATTACCTTCTTCCTTTCTTTTGGAACAGCAATGTTTGTGTTTTGTTGGCGTGTTTGTTTGTTTTTTCTCTGAGTGTGTGTGTGTGTGTGTGTGTGTGTGTGTGTGTGTGTGTGTGTGTG
>NW_024415599.1:0-1057 GCF_014898765.1 Herpailurus yagouaroundi | reverse complement strand
ATGCTGAATTCATAGGTCTTCATTCATAGGTCTTCAGATTGAAAGTGTAGTCGAGGACCAAAGCGCCCAAGGAGACTCATTCACACCTGGACCTAATTTAGATACCAATATCCTGGAATTTGAGCTGATGTTACAAGGGTTGGGCCTTAAGAGGAAGGATTCTTGTGGTAGGGTGAGGATATTTTTCATGCAGGATGAGAGTGAATAATAGGAGGCCAGCAGACAGGCTGTGTCAGTCTAAAATATGTTCATAAATTCTCTTTGAAGCCCTTCAAAAGGGGGACCTCCATTCCCTTTTCCTTAAGCATAGACCAGACGTACTGAATGATTTTGAAAACTAGAAGAAGGTGGAAGTGATAGTGAGTTAAAAACACTGTAAAGAGCAGATATTGTAGTTCCAATGAGGTTGTGATTAGGGGAAAATCGATGGAAGGAGCAACTGGCCATTAGACGCTAGGATTCTATGAGTGGAAGAGGTGAACATAAGCGAAGAGAAACAAAAATTATATAAAAGCAGGGAGGGGGCAAAACAGAAGAGACACATACTTATGTAGAACAAACTGAGGGTCATTGGAGGGGTTGTGGGAGCGGGGATGGGCTAAATGGGTAAGGGGCACTGAGGAATGTACTCCTGAAATCATTGTTGCACTACATGCTAACTAAGTTGGAGGTAAACTTTAAAAAAATAAAAATAAATCAATTAAAAAAGAAGCTAGAATTCTACACTATCAAAATTATCAATTAAATTTGAGAGTGGACTCAAGATATCTTCAGACGTGCAAAAACACAGAACATTCGATTCTACTCATTCATCATTAGGAAGTTATCTGAAGGTGTACTCCAGCAAAACAAGGAGAGAAAAAATAAAGAAAAAATATTCTTAATAATAGGCAACATTACCAGAGTGTTTATTTTTGTGCCAGACACTGTTATGGGTTATTTTCACATATTATTACATATGAACCACACAACAAACTTATAAAGTATATACAATTACCATTCTTATCTTCGAGAGGAGGAAACAGGGTTATAAGGAAGCCAAATAACTCATCCAACA
>NW_024415598.1:0-1367 GCF_014898765.1 Herpailurus yagouaroundi | reverse complement strand
TTGGCCTCTGTATATTGAACCATAATACATTTTATTGAAAACACTGTTGCTCGCCAAACCACTGCAGGCATCTTAGCCTTCTGAGGGTACAAACCTAAAAAACTGTAAGGTGATACATACTAAAAAGGTTTCTTAAAAGGCATAAAATGGGATAATGTTGGAGAAGTGAATAAAATACTGCACCAAAGATGGCCGGTGGGACTAAAACGAACTCTGGTCTCTATCTTAGAGACCCCTCCTCCTGGTTCTTCTTCCTCTGTTTCCTGTGTGCAAGAAAACCCCCACAGATATGGCAGCTGATGACTGTAAATTTCCTGCCCCACTTGCATTCAGCGCTCAGACATTTGGAGAAACAGGGTCCTCTGAGCCCGCCGTTCCACCAAGATCTACAATCCAAAGAAGATCTCCGAGCACCACTTGGTTTTACCGCCAGTGTTCCAGCCTGGTTCTGTACCATTATGAACAAAGACGTGAGCAAGACAGACCAAGTCCCTTCTTATACAGTATAAGGAGGCAGAGGACCATTAACTGGTAAACTAGTAATTAACAAGTGTACAAGTGTAATGGGGTGCTGGGACTCAACCAGCTCTAAGTTGTCGAAAGCAAACATATGCTGTATCACCCATCTCATGTATGGATCATAGTTCTAAGTGTTGTGACATTTATAATTGATACACGTGATAACTGACAGGTTATTTTCCCTTTTCCCAAGTTACATTTATTTTGAAGAACTTATGTGAGTGTATGAAAGATATTGGGGCTTCCGAGAATCAGTAGATGCTGGTGGACCAGGTTTGAAATAGCAGCCCCAGAGGTCAAAAGACACAATCTCCAATCATGTTTTGTTTGTTTGTTTGTTTGTTTGTTTGTTTTTAACAACTTCATTAATGTTTAACTGATATACACAACTTTACATATTTAAAGTACGTAATTGGGGGAGCACTGGGATGGCTGACACTTGAGCATCAGACTCTTGATTTTGGCTCAGGTCATGATCCCAGGTTCGATTAAGTCCTTTATTGGGCTCCATGCTAAGCATGGAGTCTGCTTAAGATTCTCTCTTTCTCCCTTGCCTCTCTCCCCGACTTACGAACGCTTCATCTCTCTCTCTGAAAAAAAAAAGCCCTAATAAATAAATTACTTAATTAATAATTAATAATTAGTACTAATACTAATAAATACAATTACATAATTTGGTAAATTTTGGTCACATATCCACCAATGTAGACATAACAAGAAAATAATATGTCTGTCACCACTAAAAATGTCCTTGTATCCCTTAGATATCCCTCCATCCCCCACGTCTTCCGGATTCCCAAACCTAGGCAATCTCTGGTCTCTTTTCTGTCCCTACATAGTATCTTGCA
>NW_024415597.1:8623-13393 GCF_014898765.1 Herpailurus yagouaroundi | reverse complement strand
TCCAAAATCTATAAAGAGCTCACCAAACTCCACACCCGAAAAGCAAATAACCCAGTGAAGAAATGGGCAGAAAACATGAATAGACACTTCTCTAAAGAAGACATCCGGATGGCCAACAGGCACATGAAAAGATGTTCAGCGTCGCTCCTTCTCAGGGAAATACAAATCAAAACCACACTCAGCTATCACCTCACGCCAGTCAGAGTGGCCAAAATGAACAAATCAGGAGACTATAGATGCTGGAGAGGATGTGGAGAAACGGGAACCCTCTTGCACTGTTGGTGGGAATGCAAATTGGTGCAGCCGCTCTGGAAAGCAGTGTGGAGGTTCCTCAGAAAATTAAAAATAGACCTACCCAATGACCCAGCAATAGCACTGCTAGGAATTTATCCAAGGGACACAGGAGTACTGATACATAGGGGCACTTGTACCCCAATGTTCATAGCAGCACTCTCAACAATAGCCAAATTATGGAAAGAGCCTAAATGTCCATCAACTGATGAATGGATAAAGAAATTGTGGTTTATATAAACAATGGAATAGTACGTGGCAATGAGAAAAAATGAAATATGGCCTTTTGTAGCAACGTGGATGGAACTGGAGAGTGTGATGCTAAGTGAAATAAGCCATACAGAGAAAGACAGATACCATATGTTTTCACTCTTATGTGGATCCTGAGAAACTTAACAGGAACCCATGGGGGAGGGGAAGAAAAAAAAATAAAAGAGGTTAGAGTGGGAGAGAGCCAAAGCATAAGAGACTGTTGAGAACTGAGAACAAACTAAGGGTTGATGGGGGGTGGGAGGGAGGAGAGGGTGGGTGATGGGTATTGAGGAGGGCACCTTTTGGGATGAGCACTGGGTGTTGTACGGAAACCAATTTGACAATAAATTTCATATATAAATAAAAAAATAAACAACAACAACAAAAACAAACTAAAAATGGATAAATGACCTGAATGTGAGACAGGAAACCATCAAAACCCTAGAGAAGAAAGCAGGAAAAAACCTCTCTGACCTCAGCCGCAGAAATTTCTTACTTGACACATCCCCAAAGGCAAGGAAATTTAAAGCAAAAATGAACTATTGGGACCTCATGAAGATAAAAGCTTCTGCACTGCAAAGGAAACAATCAACAAAACCAAAAGGCAATGAATGAAATGGCAAAAGATATTTGCAAGTGCCATAGCGGACAAAGGGCTAGTATCCAAAATCTATAAAGAGCTCACCAAACTCCACACCCAAAAATCAAATAATCCAGTGAAGAAATGGGCAGAAAACATGAATAGACACTTCTCTAAAGAAGACATCCGGATGGCCAACAGGCACATGAAAAGATGCTCAACGTCGCTCCTCATCAGGGAAATACAAATCAAAACCACACTCAGATATCACATCACGCCAGTCAGAGTGGCTAAAATGAACAAATCAGGAGACTATAGATGCTGGCGAGGATGTGGAGAAACGGGAACCCTCTTGTACTGTTGGTGGGAATGTAAACTGGTGCAGCCGCTCTGGACAACAGTGTGGAGGTTCCTCAAAAAATTAAAAATAGATCTACCCTATGACCCAGCAATAGCACTGCTAGGAATTTACCCAAGGGATACAGGAGTACTGATGCATAGGGGCATTTGTACCCCAAAGTTTATAGAAGCACTTTCAACCATAGCCAAATTATGGAAAGAGCCCAAATGTCCATCAACTGACGAATGGATAAAGAAATTGTGGTTTATATACATCGTGGAATACTACGTGGCAATGAGAAAGAGTGAAATACAGCCTTTTGTAGCAACGTGGATGGAACTAGAGAGTGTTACGGTAAGTGAAATAAGTCATACAGAAAAAGACAGATACCATATGTTTTCACTGTTATGTGGATCCTGAGAAACTTAACAGAAGACCATGAGGGAGGGGAAGGAAAAGAAAAGAAGGTTAGAGAGGGAGAGAGCCAAAGCATAGACACTCTTAAAACTGAGGAAAACCTGAGGGTTGATGGAGGGTGGGAGGGAGGGGGGGGGGGTAATGGTTTTGAGGATGGCACCTGTTGGGATGAGCATTGGGTGTTGTATGGAAACCAATTTGACAATAAATTTCATATTTTAAAGAAATAAATATAAATAAATAATACTGACAGGAAAGGACAAAAGAAGTATGAGTAAACCAGATTTCAACTGATATAATGAATAATAATATTGCACAAATTTACAAGAAGAGTAATTTTTAAAATCAATATATTAAAAGATGTTAATTTAATTTTACATAATTACAAACTTGAAAGAAAAATGTTATTTCATGAATGAATAAATAATCATAAAATGAAAAAAGAAAGAGAAACAATAAATTTTTTAATAACAAAAGTATTAAATCTTGCCATTTGCAATGACATGGATGGAGGTAGTTGGTGTAAAATAAATCAGTTCATAAAAGAAAAATGCCACATGATTTTACTCAAAATTGGTATTTAAGAAACAAACAAGCAAAGGAAAAATAAGAGAGAGGGAGAGAGATGGGGAGAGAGAGAGAGATCATGAGACAGACTCTTAATTACAGAGAACAAATTGATGGTTCAAGAGGGTAGGGCAGTGGGCAGATAGGAAAATAGGTGATAAGGATCAAGGAGTGCACTTTTTGTATTGAGTACCAGGTATTGTATGGAAGAGCTGAATTACTATATTGTATACCTGAAACAAATATAACACTATGTTAACTAGTTGGAATTAAAATAAAAACTAAAAAAAGAAAAGAAAACCTGGAAACTTACTGTCAGAACTCAAGTTTCCAAAGGCTTATGACAACTAAAAAAATGCTGAATCAGCAAAAAAGGCAATAAATAAATAAATAAATATATATATATATATATATATATTTTTAAGTTAGAAAGATTTGTGGTGTTTTTATTGCCCTTGCCTCCTTTGCATCGTGGCAGCAATTTTTTTTTTACTTTTTTAATGTTTATTCATTTTTGAGAGAGAGAGTGAGACACAGCATGAGTAGGGTAGGGGCAGAGACAGAAACACAGAATCTGAAGAAGGCTCCAGGCCCTGAGCTCTCAGCACAGAGCCTGATGCGGGGCTTAAACCCATGAGCCTCAAAATCATGACGTGAGCCGAAGTCGGACCAGCTTAACCAACTGAACCACCCAGGTGCCCCAACATCTTGGTAGCAGTTTTGAAGATGGAGTCCCACAGTGTGGGACCTTGGTCCCTTGCTCCAGAGAAAGCTGAGCAGACTTTATTTAAAAATTATTTTTTATTCTCTTCTAAACTATGTGAGGACTACATAGAAGACTGACAAAAAGGATTTGTTCTGTGTTGCCTAACTGGGAACCCACTTAAGGTGAAAAGGGGTCAGGCATTGCCCAAAGGTTTTATCACTTCTGTTGAGATTTTCAAAGAACAAACTCCTGGTTTCATTGATCTGTTGTACTGTTTTTTAGTTTTTATTTTATTTATTTCTGTTCTAATCTTTATTATTTCCTTCCTTCTACTGGTTTAAGACTTTCTTTGTTCCTTGTTTTCTAGCTCCTTTAGGTATAATGTTGGTTGTTTATTTGAGATTTTTCTCGCTTCTTAACGTAGGCCTGTATTACTGCTATATACTTCCCTCTTGGGATAACTTTTGCCACATTCCAAATACTTTGGACCATTGTGCTTTTATTTTCATTTATCTCCATGTATTTTTAATTTCTACTTTAATTTTTTGGTTCATCCATTCATTGTTTAGTAGCATGTTACTTAACTTCTGTGTATTTGCGCTCTTTCCAGGTTTTTTTCTTGTGGTTGACTTCCAGTTTCACAGTGCTGCTTTTGGAAAAGATGCATGAATCTTTGGAAAAGATTTCAATCTTTTTGAATTTGGTGAGACTTGTTTGTGGCCTAATATGTGATCTATTCTGAAGAATTTTCCATGTGCACTTGAAAAGAATGTGTATTCTCCTCTTTTTGGATGGAATGTTCTCAATGTATCTGTTAGATCCATCTGTTCCAATGTGTGATTCAAACCCACTGTTTCCTTGTTGAATTTGTCTATCCTTTGCTGTAAGTGGGATGTCAAAGCCCCCTACAATTATTATGATGCTATCATTTTCTCCCTTGTGTTTGTTTTCAATGGCTTTAAGTATTTGGGTATTCCCATGTTGGATGCATAAATATTTACAATTGTTATATGCTCTTGTTGAATCATTTCCTTTATGATTATGTAGTATTCTTCTTTGACTCTAATTACAGTCTTTGTTTTAAATTCTATTTTATAAAAAAATGATTTTTTTCAATAGAAGTATTGGTATTCCACCTTTCCTTTCATTTCCATTTTCATGATAAATATTTTCTATCCCTTCACTTTCAATCTGCATGTGTCTTTAGGTCTAAAATGAGTCTCTTGTAGACAGCATACAGATGGGCTTTGGTTTTTATCCATTCAGTCACACTATGTCTTTTGGTTGGAGCGTTGAGTCAATTTACATTCAAAGTAATTATTAATAGGTATGTATTATTGACATATTTTACTTATTACTTATTTTACATTTGTTCTATTCGTTTCTAATCGTGCACTCTTCCCTTTTGGCTTGATGGGTTCCTTTAAAGCTATGCTTAGTTACGCTTGTCTTCATTTATTATAGGTTTTTGATTTGTGGTTACCATTATATATATATACATATATATGTATATATATACATATGTATACATATGTATACGTATATATATGTATACATATGTATACATATATATATGCATGTATACATATGTATACGTATATATATGCATGTATACAT
>NW_024415597.1:0-8613 GCF_014898765.1 Herpailurus yagouaroundi | reverse complement strand
TATATGCATGTATACATATGTATACGTATATATATGCATGTATACATGTGTATACGTATATATATGCATGTATACATGTGTATACATATATATATGCATGTATACATATGTATACGTATATATTTATGTATACATGTGTATACGTATATATGTATGTGTACATGTGTATATATATGAATGTATACATATGTATATGTATATATGTAATATATTATGCATACAGCAGTCTATATTAAGTTGATTGTTAAGTTTGATCCCATTCTAAGAACAATGAATTTTTACTCTCCACACCACATTTTATCTATATGGTGTCATACATTACATCTTTTTATTCTGTGACTCCTTTGACTATTTTTATAGATATAATTGATCTTACTGCTTTTGTGCTTTAACCTCTCTGCCGGTTTTGTAAGTGTTTAATCTACTACTTTATCCTTATATGTACCTGTGAAATTTTTTCTTTTCTACTTTTCTTAATCTTGCTTATAGTCTTCCTTTATACTCAATCAGTTTCCTTTATCATTACTTCTTTCTTATGGATTTGGATGTCTTTTATTTCATTTTGTTGTCTGATTGCTTACTCTAGGACTTGTAGTAATATGGTGAACAACAGTAGTGAAAGTGGACATCCCTGTCATACTCCTGATCTTAGAGGGAAAGCTCTCAGGTTTTCCCCATTGAGGATATTAGCTCTGGGTCTTTCATATAAGGCTTTTATGATGTTAAGGCATATTCCTTCTATCCATACTTTCTTCAGGGTTTTTATCAAGAAAGGTGTTATATTTTATCTAGTGCTTTTTCTGCATCTATTAAAAGGATCATCTGGTTCTTATCCTTTCTTTCATTAATGTGGTGTATCATTTTGATTGATTTGTAAATATTGAACCAGCCCTGCAGCCAAAAAATAAATCCCATTTGACCATGGTGAATAATTCTTTTAATATACTGTTGAATTCCTTTTGATAGTATCTTGTTGAGAATTATCCAGGTTAATCAGGGATATGGGTCCATAATTCTCCTTTTTCTTGTGGCCTTATCAAGATAAAAACTTCTGCACAATGAAGGAAACAATCAATAATACTAAAAGGCAACTGAAGGAATGGGAAAAAAATATTTGCAAATGACATATATCATAAAGGGCTAGTATCCAAATTGTATAAAGAACTGATAAAAACAATGCCTAAAAAACAAATATACAAGATCCCTTTATACACTGCCTACAGGAGACTCATTTTAGACCTAAAGACACCTGCAGGTTGGAAGTGAGGGGATGGAGAACCATCTATCATGCTAATGGACATCAAAAGAAAGTCACAGTAGCCATACTTCTATCAGACAAACTAAATTTTGAAATGAAGACTGTAATAAGGGATGAAGAAGGTCGTTATATCATACTTAAGGGGTCTGTCCACCAAGAAGATATAACAGTTGTAAATATTTATGCCGAAACTTGGGAGTACCCAAAATGTAAATCAATCACAAACCATAAAGAAACTCATTGATGATAATGCCATAATAGTAGGAGACATTAACACCCCACTTACAACAGTGGACAGATCATCTAAGTAGAAAGTCAACAAGGAAACAATGGCTTGGAATAACACACTGTACTGGATGGACTTAACAGACATATTTAGAACATTTCATCCTAAAGAAGCAGAATACACATTGTTCTCAAGTGCACATGTAACATTCTTCAGAATAGATCACATAATGGGTCACAAATCAGCCCTCAACAAGCACAACAAGATCAATATGATACCATGCATATTTTCAGACCACAATGCTATGCTACTTGAAATCAACCAGAAAAAACAATCTGGAAAGACCAAGAATAATTGCAGATTAAAGAAGGGTTTTTATGAGGAAAGAATGCTGTATTTTGTCAAATGGTTTTTCTGCATCTATTGAGAGGATCGTGTGGTTCTTATCCTACTAAACAATGAACGGGTAACCAAGAAATTAGAGAGAAAATTAAAAAATACATAGAAGCCAAAGAAAATGAAAATATAAGTCCAGAAAACTAGGGGCACCTGGGGGAGGAGCCAAATGGCAGAACATCATGGAAGATTTTTGTGTGTCTTGTGTCCATGAAATACAGCCAGACCAACACTAAACCATCCTACACACCTAGAAAACTGACTGGAGGATTAACACAACAATCTGCACAAAATGAACCACAGGATTCAGCAAGTATGCAGCACAGAGAAGTGAATTTGGGGAGTGAGAAGGTGCAGGAAGGGAGGTGCTTTTGTGAGCAGAGGATGGAGACTGGCGGGGGGGGGGTGGGAATACGGGAAAAGCAGCCCTCCCCAAAAGAAGCTGGAGAGAAAGTGGAAAACTGGAAACAGCTACAGGGACTAAACTAAAAAGGGAGAAAGGAGAAAGCAGAAAGAAGAGGGTTTAAATTCCATTAAGACTGTAAACAAGGGGAACGCAAAGCCTGCAACTCCGCAGCTTAATACCTAGCAGTGCTCTGGTGGGAAGGGAGACTCCCCAGGAGCAGAGTTGGGTCCAGGAGGTTCTCAGGCTACACGGGGAAAAGCGGTTCCACTGCTGGAAGGACATTTGGTAGAGACTGTTGAAGCCACCTGGTCCCAGGAGACCCCAGAAAATGGCCACATTCGCTGGTGCTGGAACAAGGTCATTAATGGTGAAGCCTGGTGCCAGATGTGTGTTGTGATCTTCCATAATGCCTGAAATGCTGCTGCTACACTATCTCACGAACTTTTTCTGAAGTGGGCTGGCATCTGGCCATAATCTCAGGGCACTGGCAACAGCAGGTTCCAGCAAGTGTTCCTGGGTGAGCCGACATTTGGCCATTGCTTATTGGGCCATTGCTCGGTGAGACCCTCCCGCAGAGGGGTGGAACAGGTCAAAGCTGCAGTCCTTCAGAAGTAAGGGGCCGGGGAAAACAGCCACATCTGGGACAAAACTCAGGAGAGAGGTACTGCCTGGGGCCTGGTCATGGAGAGTGAAAAAGCAGGGAGTGGACGAAAGTTGAAGACAGAGGATGGTGCACAATTGCTGATCCGAGAGTGGGTAGCTGGGTGACGCCATTTTCACCGCTCCCACACATGCGCATAGGCATCTACGAGTGCCACAAAAATCCACCCCAGTAGGCTAGCAGCGCCATCTAGTGGAGAACGGAGCTGTTACACTGAGCCCTGCTCAACTGGGCCAACTTCACTCTCAAGAACACAAGTCGTCTCACCACCGGCTTAGTTTATGAACTCTAAAGTGCTACATAGACTGACTTCTAGGGGAAAATGAAGTACTTTCAGTCCTACTTCAACTGATACCAGGTACATCTATTCAATTTTCTTTCTTTTTTTTTTCTCTTTTACACTTCCTTTCTTTTTCTTGAATACAGAAAGAGAAAAAACTTATTTTTTTCAATTTTCATTAAAAATATTTTTCTTTCATTTTTATCACTATATTTTTTACTTTTGTATAATTTTTTTTCAAATTCTATTTTACTTCCATCATTTTATTTTAGTCTACTTCAGTGTATTCACCTTTTCAAATTTTCGAACAATTTCCTTTTTTTCTTTTTCTTTTTTCTCTTTTTCATAATTTTTCCTTGAAAGCAGAAAGAGAAAAACCTCATTTTTACTTTCAATTTCTATTAAAAAATCTTCTTTACAGTCTTTACTATATTTTTTGCTTTTATGTAATTTTTTTTCAAATTCTATTTACTTCCATCATCTTATTTTAGTCTAATACAGTGTATCCACTTTTTCAAATTTTCAAACGATTTCCTTTTTTTCTTCTTTCTTTTTTTATCTTTTAAAAATCTTTTTTCTCTTTTTGATTGTTTTCTTTTTCTTGAATACAGAAAAAGAAAAGATTCAAATCTATTTTTAATTTTTAATAATTTTATTTAATAATTTTCTACTTTATTCTTTACTTTTGTGTATATTTTTTCAAACTCTATTTTACTGCCATCATGTAATTTTATTCTACTTCAGTGCATTCATTTCTTTCAAATTCTCAAATTATTTCCCTCCCCCCCTTTTTTTCCTTTAATCTATCAAACCACTTTCAACACCCAGACCAAAACAAACCTAGGGCCAGCATCATTATTCGATTTGTGTGTGTGTTTTAAATTTTTTAATTTTAATATTTTTTCATTTTCTTTTTTATTTCCATTTTTCTACCTCATTAATTCCTTTCCTCCTTTCAAAATGACAAAACGAAGGAATTCACCCCAAAAGAAAGAGCAGGAAGAAACAACAGCCAGGGATTTAACCAACACAGATACAAGCAAGATATCTGAATCAGAATTTAGAATCACGATAATAAGAATACTAGCTGGAGTTGAAAATAGATTAGAATCCCTTTATGCAGAGATAAAAGAAGTAAAAAATAGCCAGAATGAAATTAAAAATGTTATAACTGAGCTACAATCATGGATGGATGCAGCAGCAGTAAGGATGGATGAGGCAGAACAGAGAATCAGCAACATAGAGGACAAACTTACAGAGAATAATGAATCAGAAAAAAAGAGGAAGATTAAGGCAAAAGAGCACGATTTAAGAATTAGAGAAATCAATGACTCATTAAAAAGGAACGTCAGAATCACAGGGGTCCCAGAAAAGGAAGAGAAAGAAATAGGGGTAGGAGGGTTATGTGAGCAAATCATAGCAGAAAACTTTCCTAACCTGGGGAAATACACAGACATCCAAATCGAGGAGGTACAGAGAACCCCCATTAGATTCAACGAAAACCAACCATCAAGGCATATAGTCAAATTCACAAAATACGCAAGAAGAGAATCATGAAAGCAGCAAGGGAAAGAAGTCCCTAACCTACAATAGAAAACAGATCAGGTTTGCAGCAGACCTATCCACAGAAACTTGGCAGGCCAGAAAGGAGTGGCAGGATATATTCAGTGTGCTGAATCAAAAAAAATATGCAGCCAAGAATTCTTTATCCAGCAAGTTGGTCATTCAAAATAGAAGGAAAGGTAAAAAGTTTCCCAGACAAACAATAATTAAGGGAGTTTGTGACCACTTAACCAGCCCTGCAAGAAATTTTAAAGGAGATTGCTGATGGGAGAAAAGATGAAATGTATATATATATATATATATATATATATATATATAATATTTTAATATATTTTAAACATAAAATATATTAAATACTTTAAATATATTTAAATTTAAAATATATTAAAACATAAAAATATATATAAAAGATGAAATATATATGTGTATATATATATATATACACACACATATATATATATAAATCCAAAGCAAAAAAAAATTAGAAAGGACCAGAGAACACCACCAGAAACTCCAACTCTACAAGCATCATAATGGCAATAAATTGATATCTTTCAGTACTCACTCTAAACGTCAATGGACTCAAACAATGGACTCAAAGCTCTAATCAAAATACATAGGGTAAACAGAATGGATAAGAAAACAAGATCCATCTATATGCTCTTTACGAGACCCACTTTAGACATAAAGACACCTTACCATTGAAAATAAGAGGATGGAGAAGGATCTATCATGCTAATGGTCAACAAAAAAAAGCTGGAGTAGCCATACTTATATTAGACAATCTAGACTTTAAAATAAAAACTATCAAGAGATGCAGAAGGGCATTATATCATAATCAAGGGGCTATCCACAAAGAAGACCTAACAATTCTAAACATTTATGTGCCAAAAGTGAGAACACCCAAATATATAAATCAAATAATCACAAACGTAAAGAAACTCATTGTTAGAAATACCATAATAGTAGGAGACTTCAACACCCCACTCACAGCAATGGACAGATCATCTAATCAAAAAATCAACAAGGAAACAATGGCTTTGAATGAAACATTGGACCAGATGGACTTAACAGATATGTTCAGAACATTTCATCCTAAAACAGCAGAATATACATTCTTCTCCAGTGCACATGGAACGTTCTCCGGAATATACCATATACTGGGACACAAATCAGCCCTAAGTAAGTACAAAAAGATCGAGATTATACCATGCATATTTTCAGACCACAATGCTATGAATCTCGAAATCAACCACAGGAAAAAATTGGGAAATGTAACAAATACTTGGAGACTGAAAAACATCCTACTAAAGAATGAATGGGCTAACCAAACAGCTAAAGAGGAAATTAAGAAGTATATGGAAGTCAATGAAAATAATAGCACCACAATCCAAAACCTCTGGGATGCAGCAAAGATGGTCATAAGAGGAAAGTGTACAGCAATCCAGTCCTTCCTAAAGAAGGAAGAAAGATCTCAGATACACAACCTAAACTTACGCCTTAAGGAGCTGGAAAAAGAACAGCAAATAAAACCCAAAACCAGCAAAAGACAGGAAATAATTAAGAGTACAGCAGAAATTAAGCCTATCAAAACCAAAAAAGCAGTAGAACAGATCAATGAAACCAGAAGCTGGTTCTTTGAAAGAATTAACAAAATTGATAAACCACTAGCCAGCTTGATCACGAAGAAAAAGGAAAGGACCCAAATAAGTAAAATCAAGAATGAAGGAGGAGAGATCACAACCAACACAGCAGAAATAAAAACAATAATAAGAGAAAATTATGAGCAAATATATGCCAATAAAATGGGCAATCTGGAAGAAATGGACAAATTCCTAGAAACATATACACTACCAGATATGAAACAGGAAGAAATAGAACATTTGAAGAGACCCATAACCAGTAAGGAAATCGAATTAGCAGTCAAAAATCTGCCAAAAATCAAGAGTCCAGGGCCAGATGGCTCTCCAGGGGAATTCTACCAAACATTTAAGGAAGAGTTCACACCTACTCTCTTGAAGCTGTTCCAAAAAAGAAAAAGAAACGGAAGGAAAACTTCCAAACTCTTTCTATGAAGCCAGAATTACCTTGATTCCAGAAGCAGACAAAGACCCCACTAAAAAGGAGAACTATAGACCAATTTCCCTGATGAACATGGATGCAAAAATCCTCAACAAGGTATTAGCCAACTGGCTCCAACAATACATTAAAAAAATTATTCACCACGAACAAGTGGGATTTATACCTAGGATGCAGGGTTGGTTCAATTTCTGCAAAACAATTAATGTGATTCATCACATCAATAAAAGAAAGGACAAGAACAGTATGATCCTCTCAATAGATGCAGAGAAAAAAATTGACAAAATACAGCATCCTTTCTTGATAAAAACCCTCAAGAAAGTAGGGATAGAAGGAGCATACCTTGAGGGTATAGAAAAATCTATACACTGAAAAATATAGAAAGCTTATGAACAAAATTGAAGAAGACACAAAAAAAATGGAAAAAGATTCCATGCTCCTGGATAGGAAGAACAAATATTGTGAAAATGTTGATATTACCCAAAGCAATCTAAACGTTTAATGCAATCCCTATCAAAAAAACACCAGCATTCTTCACAGAGCTAGAACAAATAATCCTAAAATTTGTATGGAACAAGAAAAGACCCCAAATAACCAAAGCAATCTTGAAAAAGAAAATCAAAACAGGAGGCATCACAATCCCAGACTTCAAGCTATACTACAAAGCTGTAATCATCAAGATAGTATGGTACTGGCACAAAAACAGACACTCAGATCAATGTAACAGAATAGAGAACCCAAAAATGGACCCACAAATGTATGGCCAACTAATCTTTGACAAAGCAGGAAAGAATATCCAATGGAATAAAGACAGTCTCTTCAGCAAGTGGTACTGGGAAAACTGGACAGTGACATGCAGAAGAATGAACCTGGACCACTTTCTTACACCATACACAAAAATATACTCAAAATGCATGAAAGTCCTCAATGTCGGACAGACAGCCATCAAAATCCTCGAGGACAAAGCAAAACCTCTTTGATCTTGGCCACATCAACTTCTTACTCAACATGTGTCCAAAGGCAAGGGAAACAAAAGCAAAAATGAACTACTGGGACCTCATCAAAATAAAAAGCTTTTGCACAGTGAAGGAAACAATCAGCAAAACTAAAAGGCAACTGACAGAATGGGAGAAGACATTTGCAAATGACATATCAGATAAAGGGTTAGTATCCAAAATCTATAAATAACTAATCAAACTCAACACCCAAAAAACAAACAAACCAGTGAAGAAATGGGCAAAAGACATGAATAGACACTTCTCCAAAGAAGACATCCAGATGGCCAACCGACACATGAAAAAATGCTCAAGATCACTCATCATCAGGGAAATACAAATCAAAACCACAATGAGATACCACCTTACACCTGTCAGAATGGCTAACATTAACAACTCAGGCAACAACAGATGTTGGCAAGGATGCGGAGAAAGAGGATCTCTTTTGCATTGTTTGTGGGAATGGAAACTGGTGCAGCCACTCTGGAAAACAGTATGGAGGTTCCTCAAAACACTAAAAATAGAACTACCCTACAACCCAGCAATTGCATACTAGGCATTTATCCACGGGATACAAGTGTGCTGTTTCGAAGAGACACATGCACCTCCATGTTTATAGCAGCACTATCAACAATAGCCAAAGTATGGAAAGAGCCCAAATGTCCATCAATAGGTGAATGGATAAAGAAAATATGGAATATATATACAATGGAGTATTACTTGGCAATCAAAAAGAATGACATCTTGCC
>NW_024415596.1:553-1191 GCF_014898765.1 Herpailurus yagouaroundi | reverse complement strand
CCCCTGGGACTCTCCTGTCTGTCCCAGCTACTCTCCCACCACGCCCAGATTTCAGCGGCAGTCAGCCTCCCACACTCCGGAATCAGATACAGACTCACAGACTTCACTGAACTCCTCCCTGGTCTCTCTCAGGTCTTTGCCCTCATCCCACAGGGACTCTTGTGTCTCTTTCAGCTACTCTCAAAACTTCTCTAGATTCCAGCTGGAGTCAGTTCCAGGCACCCACGATACACCACCGAACTCACGAATTTCACTGACTTACCCCCCTATGACCTGTACCTATACAGGGATGGCTCCCACGCATCCCTCAGTGACCCCAAACCCATCTCCACTTACACTCAGGCACTCCCAGGGCCTGACAGCTACTCCCCGTTATTGTCCTTCAGTTCGAAGCCCTGGCCAATCTACTAGCCCACATGACGCAGTTACCTGGCCATTTCTCCACGGTTCCCGGGAGGGCCCCACACCCAGCCGCACAAGAGCCCCTCCTGCATTCCGTCCTCACACGCAGGCCTGTCCATCTACTTGCTACTGTCACACTCTTGCCAGCAGAAGAGGCCCCTGTAATGGCCGATATCACCACCCAGTCTATCCTCACCCCACAGCTGTGCAGCGGGAACCTCCTGCTGGCCCACGTG
>NW_024415596.1:0-453 GCF_014898765.1 Herpailurus yagouaroundi | reverse complement strand
CCCCTGGGACTCTCCTGTCTGTCCCAGCTACTCTCCCACCACGCCCAGATTTCAGCGGCAGTCAGCCTCCCACACTCCGGAATCAGATACAGACTCACAGACTTCACTGAACTCCTCCCTGGTCTCTCTCAGGTCTTTGCCCTCATCCCACAGGGACTCTTGTGTCTCTTTCAGCTACTCTCAAAACTTCTCTAGATTCCAGCTGGAGTCAGTTCCAGGCACCCACGATACACCACCGAACTCACGAATTTCACTGACTTACCCCCCTATGACCTGTACCTATACAGGGATGGCTCCCACGCATCCCTCAGTGACCCCAAACCCATCTCCACTTACACTCAGGCACTCCCAGGGCCTGACAGCTACTCCCCGTTATTGTCCTTCAGTTCGAAGCCCTGGCCAATCTACTAGCCCACATGACGCAGTTACCTGGCCATTTCTCCACGGTTCCCG
>NW_024415595.1:471-1023 GCF_014898765.1 Herpailurus yagouaroundi | reverse complement strand
AGACGTTGCAATTAGGTCCCATGGGGATAGAGCCTCAGCTAGGGTTAGGGTTCGGGCTAGGGACGTCGCCAGGGCAGCAGCGACTCCGGTCTCGTATTCTCTCTTGAGGGCTGAAGTGAGGGCCCGTTCCAGAAGGCGGCTCAATTGCAGGGTTACGGATCGAAGCAGGCTTAGGTTTCCGTGGAGGGACCCGGTGTGGGGTAGGTTTAGGGTTAGGGTTAGCACCCAGGAGGATCCAGGCGTCGTACCCACAGCAGGGAAGTGGTCTCCGCGAAGGGCTGAGTTGAGGGAACAAGGGACGGTGCCGGTCAGGATCCGTCTTTGGCTGCCAAGGCCACACTCGTCGATCCGCCCCTGGTCGAGGAGGCCTCCGGAATCCTCACGGGCAGCTGCAGCCGGGCCTGGGGAACGACATGGGGAGCTTCGAGCTGCCATGCCGACTCAGTCTACACCGCTTCTGGACCTCAGAAGAGTGATGTCAGTCGTTGGAATGGGGTCCCCATAGGGAGAGAGCCTTAGCTAGTGTTAGGGTTCGGCCCTGGCGACGTCCCT
>NW_024415595.1:0-371 GCF_014898765.1 Herpailurus yagouaroundi | reverse complement strand
AGACGTTGCAATTAGGTCCCATGGGGATAGAGCCTCAGCTAGGGTTAGGGTTCGGGCTAGGGACGTCGCCAGGGCAGCAGCGACTCCGGTCTCGTATTCTCTCTTGAGGGCTGAAGTGAGGGCCCGTTCCAGAAGGCGGCTCAATTGCAGGGTTACGGATCGAAGCAGGCTTAGGTTTCCGTGGAGGGACCCGGTGTGGGGTAGGTTTAGGGTTAGGGTTAGCACCCAGGAGGATCCAGGCGTCGTACCCACAGCAGGGAAGTGGTCTCCGCGAAGGGCTGAGTTGAGGGAACAAGGGACGGTGCCGGTCAGGATCCGTCTTTGGCTGCCAAGGCCACACTCGTCGATCCGCCCCTGGTCGAGGAGGCCTC
>NW_024415594.1:0-4808 GCF_014898765.1 Herpailurus yagouaroundi | reverse complement strand
TGCCTTTTATCAAATATATGGATTATAATTATTTTCTTCCATTTTATAGACTGCCTGTTGTTTCCTTGGCTGTTCGGAGCTTTTAAATTTGATGCACTCCTACTTGCCTATTTTTACTTTTGTTGCCTGTGCTTTTGATGTTATATCCAAGAAATTTGGCAAGACCAATATCAAGAAGCTTCCTTCCCCCTTTGTTTTCTTGGGGATTTTTACAATTTCAGAAATTACATTTAAATCTTTAATTGAAGTTGAGTCAATGTTTAATGTATGGTGTAAGATAAAAGTCTAATTTTATTTTCTTGGTATAGATATCATGTTTGCATTATATCATTCGTTGAAGAGACTATCTCTTCTGCAGTGTGCATTCTCAGCACCCTTCTTGAAGATTAATTGACCATAAGTTTATATCTTGCCTCTACTTTTTGTTCCATTGGTCCACATGTCTATTTTTAGTACAATACTGTTTTGACTACTGTAGCTTTTTACTATATTTTGAAATTAGGAAATGTGATATAGTCAGCTTTTTTTTTTTCTATTTGCTTAACATTGCCTTGGCTATTCATGATCTTTTGGGATTTCATATAAATTTTAGAATTATTTCTTCTTTTGAATTATTTCTATGTCTGTAAAAGTTGCTTCTGGACTTGTGATGGAGATTTCACTGAATCTGTAGATCACTTCAGGTAGTAAGGATGTTTAACAATATTAATTATCCCAATGTATGCACATGAGATGTTTCTCCATTTATTGGCATCTGCTTTAATATTTTTTTCCTCAGTGTTTTATAGTTTTTAGTTTACAAGCCTTTTACTTCCTTGGTTAAATGTATTCCTAAGTAATTTATTCCTTTTGATAACCAAATGGGATTACATTATTAACTTCCTTTATGGATAGTTAATTGTTAATGTATAGAAATAAAACTAACTTTTACATGGTTCTTTTAAATCCTGCAACTACTGAATTTGCTTGTAGTTCTGACAGTTATTTTGTGCATTAAAAAAAATTTTTTTTAATGTTTATTTATTTTTGACAGAGAGAGCATGAGTGGGGGAGGGGCAGACAAAAAGGGAGACATAGCATCCGAAGCAGGCTCTAGGCTCTGAGCTGTCAGCACAGAGCCCGGTGCGAGGCTCAAACCCACAAACCGTGAGATCTTGACCTTAGTCAAAGTCAGATGCCCAACTGACTGAGCCACCCAGGCGCCCCTATTTTGTGCATTTTTAAGGTTATCTGCATATAGGAATATGTCATATATAAGCAAAGATAATTTAACTTTGTTCTTTCTCATCTGGATGTATTTTATTTGTTTTTTGTCCAACTGCACTGACTAAGATTGTCAGTACTAAGTTGAATATAACTGGTTAGATTGGATATCCTGGTCTTGTTCCTGATCTTATAGGAAAATCTTTCAAATTTTCACCATTGAGCATGATGTAAGTTGTGGACTTGTCAAATACGGTCTTAATTTTTATTTCTTCTCTTCCTTCTTTACAAGTGTGTGTGTGTGTGTGTGTGTGTGTGTGTGTGTTTAACATGAAAGAGTGCTGAATTTTGCCTAATAGTTTTACTGTATCTACTGAGATATACATGTCATTTTTATCCTTCATTATGTTAATGTAATGAATCGTATCGATTGATTTACATAGTTTGAACCTACCTTACATTTTTAGGATAAATTTTATTGTTCATGGTGTAAGATTTTTTTAAATATTCTTTTGATTTTTTTTTTTTTTTTTTTTTTTTTTTTTTTTTTTTTTTTGCTAGGAGGATGAAAGTGATTGCTGTTCTCTTTGGATAAATATTAAGAAGCACAACTGCTGGAAAATATGTAAGAGTAATATTTTGTTTAGTAAAAATAAAGCAAAATTAAACACCAAACTGTCCTCTAAATTGGCTGTTCTATTTTGCATTTCTAACAGCAATGTATGAGAATTGCTGTTTTTTCTCTTGGCAGCACTTGGTATTTTAAGAATTCTCAATTATGGCCATTCGAATAGGTATATAGTCATATCACATTGTTGGTTTAGTGTTCATTCTCCTGAAAACATATGATTTAGATTACATATTCATGTGTTTATTTATTATATGTATATCTTTTTGGTGAGGTGTCTGTTAATGTCTTGGCCCATTTTTACATCGACTTGTTTGTTTCCTTATTATTGAATTTTAAGAGGTTTTTATGTATATTTTGGATAACAGTCCTTTACAGATGTCTCTTTGCAAACATTTTCTCCAAATATATGGTTTGTCTTCTCATTCTCTTGCAATATCTATTGCAGAGCACAAGTTTCTAATTTTAATGAAGTTACTTTATCAATTATTTGTTTCATGATTGTGACTTGGGAGTTATATCTGAAAGGTCATTTCAAACCTAAGGTCATATAGGTATACTCATGTTTTTTTAATTTAGATCTGTGGGGCACTTGGGTGTCTCAGTTGGTTGAGCATCCAACTATGGCTCAGGTCATGATCTCATGGTTCATGAGTTAGAGCCCTGTGTTGGGCTCTGTGCTGACAGCACAGAACCTGGACCCTATTTCGGGTTTTGTGCCTCCCTCTCTCTCTATCTCTCCCTCACTTACGCTCTCTCTCTCTCTCTCAAAAATAAATAAACAATATTTTTGTAATAAATAAATAAAGAGATTTATATCCTTGAGTTAATATTTGGGCAATGTATAAGTTCTGTGTCTGGATTAAATTTTTGCATGTGATTGTACAGATGTGCTGACACCATTTGTTGAAGACATCATCTTTGCTTCATTGTATTATTTTTCTCCTCTGTAACGTATCAGTAAACTATATTTATGGTCGTCTATTTCTGGACTCTATTCTGTTCTAGCGATCTATTTGTCTATCCTTTAATGATTATCACACTATCTTGAATACTGAAGCTCTGTAGTAAGATGCGAAGTTTTGCAATGTCCAGTTTCCAATTTTGCTCTTCTCTTTCAAAATTGTGTTGGCTATACGAGGTATTTTGGGTCTCTATATAAACTTTAGAATTAGTTTGTCAAAACCCATAAAATACTTCGCTGGACTTTTGATTGGGATGGCATTGAATCTATAGATCATTTTGAAAATAACTAAAATTTTGGCAATATTGAATCTCTTACACACTAGCTTTCCAATTCTTCTTTGATTTCATGCACTGGAGTTTTGCAATTTCTTCACATAGATATTATATATAATTTGTTAGATTTATACAAATGGATTTCAGTTTCTGAAGCTATTGTAAATGTTATTTTTAAAATTTTAAACTCTATTTAATTATTGTTGATATATAAGAAAGCAATTCACTTTTGTATATCACCTTTGTATCTTACAACTTTGTTATAATCATTTATTAGTTCCAAGATTTTTATTGTTGTTCATTCTTTCATATTTTTGACATAGATAATTATTTAACCTACAAAGGTAGTTTTATGTCTTCCTTCCTAATATATATACTATTTAGTTCCTTTTTCTTGCTTTACAGCTTTAAGAAGGACTTTCAGAAATTGTTGAAATGAAGTGGTGAGAAAGGTTATCCTCATCTTGTACCTGATCTTCAAAGGAGAGCTTTGAGTATCTCACCATTATCTATGATGTTAACTGTAAGTTTTTAAGACACTGTATCATTTTGGTAAACATTCGTCTCTATATCTAATTTACTGAGAGGTTTTACTCATGAATTGGTGTTGAATTTTGTCCAATGATTTTTCTGAATCTGCTGATATGATCATGTGTGTTTTTTCCTTTTACTTTATTTTCCTTTTGGATAGCATTAATTAATTTTAGAATGTTAAAATAGTTTTGCATACCTGGGGCAAATATTGGTCATGATACATAATTATTTTCATATGTTTTTTATTTTAATTTACTAATATTTTTTGAAGAAATTTTACTTCTTTGTTCCTGAAATACACTGGTCTGTAGATTTGTTTTCTTTTAATGCCTTTCTCTGAATTTAGTAATAGAGTAATTTTGGCCACATAAGTGAGATACAAAATATTTCTTCCCATTCCATCCTCTAAAGGAGACTGTAGAGAATTACTATAATTCGTCCATAAATATTTGGTAGAATTTGCCATCGAACAAAAATGGGCATGGTGCTTTCTGTTTTGAAATTTGAATAATTATTGATTCAATTTGTTTAAAAAGTATCATCCTATCTAGCTCATCTGTTTCTTATTGTGTGAGTTTTGGAAGATTATGTTATTCAAGGAATTAGTCTATTCCATCTAGATTATCAACTTTGTGGGGATATGGTTTTTACTAGTATTTTTTCATTATCCTTTTAACTTACCTGGGGTCTGCAGTTGTATAACCTATTTAATTTCACTTTTTTAAAGTTTTAATTAAATTCCTGTGAATTAACATTAATGTAATATTAGTTTCAGGTGTACAATTTAGTGATTATTCATTTACATACAACACTTGATTCCCATCACAACTGTTGCACTTCTTAATCCCCATCACAAAAATAAACCCATCCCCCCACTGACCTCCCCTCTATTAACCATCATTTTATTTTCTGTAGTTGAGTCTGTTTCTTGGCTTGCCTCTCTCTTATCCCCCCCTATGATCACTTGTTTTTTTCTTAAATTCCACATATGAGTAAAACCATATGGTATTTGTATTTCTCTGACTGATTTATGTCATTAACATAATAATCTCTAGCTCCATCGATGTCATTGGATATGGCAAGGCTTCATTATTTTGTATTGCAGAGTAGTATTCCATTATATATATATATATATATATATATATATATATTTCATTATATATATTCCATTATATATATATATTTCATTATATATATATTCAAT
>NW_024415593.1:0-17141 GCF_014898765.1 Herpailurus yagouaroundi | reverse complement strand
TTTAAAGCGTTTTTCAGCTCCTCGTGACTGTTCCTTAGTCCCTTGATCTCTGTAGCAAGAGATTCTCTGCTGTCAGCTATACTGTTTTCAAGCCCAGCGATTAATTTTATGACTATTATTCTAAATTCACTTTCTGTTATATGATTTAAATCCTTTTTGATCAGCTCATTAGCTGTTGTTATTTCCTGGAGATTCTTCTGAGGGGAATTCTTCCGCTTGGTCATTTTGGATAGTCCCTGGCGTGGTGAGGACCTGCAGGGCACTTCCCCTGTGCTGTGGTGCATAACTGGAGTTGGTGGGCGGAGCCGCAGTCAGACCTGATGTCTGCCCCCAACCCACAGCTGTGTCCACAGTCAGATTGGTGTGTGTCTTCTCTTCCCCTCTCCTAGGGGCGGGATTCACTGTGGGGTGGGGTGGCCTGTCTGGGCTACTTGCACACTGTCAGGCTTGTGATGCTGGGGATCTGGCGTCTTAGCTGGGGTGGGTAGGCAAGGTGCACAGGGGCAGGAGGGGCAGGCTTAGCTTTCTTCTCCTTAGGTGATCCACTTCAGGAGGGGCCCTGTGGCAGCAGGAGGGAGTCAGATCCGTTGCCGGAGTTTTGGCTCTGCAGAAGCGCAGAGTTGGGTGTTTGAGTGGAGCGAGCAAGTTCCCTGGCAGGAACTGGTTCTCTTTGGGAATTTGGCTGGGGGATGGGCGGGGGAGATGGCGCTGGCGAGCGCCTTTGTTCCCCACCAAACTGAGCTCTGTCGTCAGGGGGCTCAGCAGCTCTCCTTCCCTTTGTCCTCCAGCCTTCCCGCTTTCTGAGCAGAGGTGTTAACTTATGACCTCCCAGATGCTAATTCACGTTTGCTGTTGGAACACAGTCCATCAGGCCCCTCCGCTTTTTGCAAGCCAGACTCGGGGGCTCTGCTTGGCCGGCAGGCCGCCCCTCTGCGCCGGGTCCCTCCCGCCAGTCCGTGGAGCGCACACCGCCTCGCCGCCCTTCCTACCCTCTTCCATGGGCCTCTCGTCTGCGCTTGGCTCCGGCGACTCCGTTCTGCTAATCCTCTGGTGGTTTTCTGGGTTATTTAGGCAGGTGTAGGTGGAATCTAAGTGATCAGCAGGACTCGCAGTGAGCCCAGCGTCCTCCTACGCCGCCATCTTCCCTCTCCATCCTCATCTTCATTTTCTTAAATTACTTTGCCTTAAAGAAACATTAGAAGAGTAATCCTAAAGTGGGAAATTTTACAGCTCAGGAAATCTCAAGATATATGCAAAAATAAATATCTTGAAACACTTTTATTATAACTGGCTCCTAAACAATATTTAACAGGTTTTAATAAAATATGCAAATAGCTGTCTGTGTTTATAAAAGTAGACACAGTTTTACATCTATAAATAATGAAACAAGGTCAATTTTAAAGTGTTAGAAAGTCACAGCCTTTTTATTCAGTACCTAGAGAATGCCAGTAATTTAACCTGATATAATGATAAATGTTACTTACAGAGTTTTAACAAGAACAAAAATAAATATAATTTCTATGTCATCTTTGGCATTTTGTAAATTCAAAATGATAAGTTATTTAGCAGCACTGCGAGGAAAAAAAACACTGTAAAATGTACTACTGGACTCGGTTTTACATGAAAAAAGTACAACGAAAACTTTAATGTCAAAAGTAACAGTGCTTTAAAGAAAACAGTTATAAAATAAATGATGGTGTTAATTCCATAATTTATCAGAGAAAAAAATATAGTTATTTGAATGTTGGGGACCTTGTTTTCTTAAGTGAAACTTTTAAGTTTTTAAGTACATGTGGTTCAAATTTACACACAATTTCTATTTAACACCATTTCTGCCTTGAGAAGTGCGATAAAATGCCAGTAATTATATTTTTTATATCAGAAAATAAGTTTAGGAATCCCAAAATGTATGGGAAGTGTTGGAAAGACATTTTTTCTTATTGTAACTATAGCAAACATGTTATAGCTGTATAAACCCTATGTAACTCACATCTACTAACCTTACTAATTGTTTTTTTAAAATCAAATACAGAAAAAACATATTCTCTTTTTTTTTATACTGTGAAATTTAGTGCAATATAAATTCTCATTCCCAAACCATGCTGGCATTTGGATATTTAATTAAGGTTTCTTGTATAACTTAAAACATTTTTTTTGCTAGAATGCTTTTGCGATGTTCGAAATAATTTTATTATAATTAAGAACAAACTTACATTTTTTGCTATTAGTGGTATCAGTTTCAGAGAGTGAACTGGAGAACCCAAATGTGACCTGAGCATTATTAGTTTTATAGGAAAGAAAAATGCAAATAAATCCAATTGGTCACATTGTGACGATTTATTAACAAACTAATGCACATAGTATATTCTGCAAAAAATATGCAGAACCGTTCTGCATAAAATTAGATGTTTAATAAATACCTTTTGAAGAGAATATTCATTCACATAATTAGACAAATAGTATGAAAGCAAAACAGTCATCCAATGATGACTATTGACTATTGAAGGTTTAGAAATGTGAATATAGAACAAATCCTAACTTCGTAATCACATATGAACTTATTTCTAAGCATTTGCTAATATTTCTTGCTGGTCAATAAAAGGTACATAATTTGTGGAATATATGTATACAAACTTGAATTACTACATTCTAAAAATACTTTTCCTTAGTGTTTTTCTTTTTATTTCAAAGAAACTTATCCCTATAATTTAGGACTTAAATACCTTCAACCAAACTGAATTTTAGGTGATCAAGCATTATCATTTTATTCAAATTATTTGATGGATTTTATTATATTGAAAGAATAAAACCAGGAACAGTGCATCCATAAGTATAATGTATTTGTGAATAATCATTATCAATGCCACTACACTCTTGCATAGGAAGGCAGATAGCACACTACTGAATTGTTCTGTTAATTTCAGCAATTAATAAATATAAATATACTGAGATACACACCAAAATACCTAAGTAGGTTTTGAAATGTAAGAAATTGTTCTAAAGTAGTTTGATTGAAGTTGACCAGGCTATACTTAATATGGCTTTCATTCTTGTTGAGAAGTAACATTGAGGATCTCTGCGTCCTGAAATGTAGACAAAGGATCTAGAGACTTGGACTCCACTGATATTGCATTCAACCTTTCTATACTCTTGCTTATCAAAAAACAGGGATAGAGGCTGGGGGGATGGGCTGGAGACTCATGTCATAGGTTATATACTATGAGAAACAACAATACAGATAGACGTGCATTTAGCAACTGTCTCCCTCCACACCGTTCTGTCATAGAAGTTCACTGTGATTAAAAAGTTTGGAATCTACTCCTGAAATCATTGTTGCACTATATGCTAACTAATTTGGATGTAAATCTTAAAAAAAAAAAAAAAAACAAAAAAACAAAATGTAAATGATAAAAAATTATTAAAAAATCATGGAAATTTCTTGGAAGAGAAAAAGAATTTTGAAAAGTAGAAAGGATGAAGCAGTGCAAAAAGGAAATCATTTATGGGGATAATCTGATCCTGGGGCATACTGTGTAAATTCCTTGCCCCGAAGTATCTTCCCTGATAATAACTGATAAAAAATTATTCTCATCTGGTTAAACTGCCTAAAAATCCAGCAACTAGAAATTCATTAAATTAATGGGGGATCCTGAGAAACTGAACAGGAACCCATGGGGGAGGGGAAGGAAAAAAAAAAAAGAGGTTAGAGGGGGAGAGAGCCAAAGCATAAGAGACTTTTGAGAACTGAGAGCAAACTGAGGGTTGATGGGGGGTGGGAGGGAGGAGAGGGTGGGTGATGGGTATTGAGGAGGGCACCTTTTGGGATGAGCACTGGGTGTTGTATGGAAACCAATATGACAATAAATTTCATATATAAATAAAAAAAAATTAATGGGCAACTTCCTTCAAAAATACCGATTATTTATTAGCCATTGACAGAAAAATGAGAATTAATTTATCAAGATAATTCTCCTTTCACCCTTTTAGCTGAATATAACTGCTCTTTGAGAATGGAAGCTCTGATTTGGGGAGGGGAAAGCTTGTGAGGTACTTTGGGGCACAAAATCCTTCTGGAGTAAGCTTTAATCATGGAGTCCTCTGTGAGGTAGTCAAGTAGGATAGCATGTGGGGACTGGAAAGCAGGAGAAAGAGAATATACAGAATGCCAGAGACATATTTTGCCTAGTTTAAAACCTAAGTTTTCTAGTTGATCTTAAGGCCAAGTTAAGCAGGTTTATTATTTCCTTTTTTCATATATGAAGGGCCTCTTACTTCCAGGGAAATACTATTCGATCAGTATGAGTAAATTTCTATGGGCAGTAATACACTAACATGAATGTTCAATGAGGAGACATTGTAAACATTAAACATCTATTCTTAAGTTTGTGGGTTGTCTACACATAAGAAATCCTTTTGGATTAACCAGAAGTACTATAAAAATGTTTTTTTATGTTTAATTACTGATAGCAATACATTGCAAAAATTAATGTTTAGGCATTTCTATGTCTAACAAAAGAGGCTCAAGTTTGATTTTCATGAATTGGCTGAAACCATTTCACCCCCACAAAATCACCACCACTACATTTTAATTTACTTACCAATGCCTTCCTGTGTTTACTTACGATAATATGCACTTTAGGACCATAGATTCTTAGTCTTTCTGGGAAAACATGATGTTTTCCCTTTGAGGAAAATAAGACTACAATATCCTCTCCTTTCCAGAACAACAAAACTCCTAAATTGTGCTATCAGTAAATACTAGCAAGAACCATCAACTAAAAAGAAAAGCAATGGAAATTAATTGTTCATGAATCCATTAGAAACCACAGTATACTAAAATTTTATAGAAAGGATTTGTTTTACTGGTTAAGCATTTATAGGAACCCCACC
Source organism: Herpailurus yagouaroundi (assembly GCF_014898765.1). Classification (NCBI taxonomy): domain Eukaryota; kingdom Metazoa; phylum Chordata; class Mammalia; order Carnivora; family Felidae; genus Herpailurus; species Herpailurus yagouaroundi. The sequence goes on along the minus strand of NW_024415593.1, from coordinate 12,251 downwards.
AAAACAGCTCCCATTTACATATGAATTTATTGCTCTAGCCAAAAAGTACATGAGTAAACGTCCCTATCTGGATTCCTTCTATAAAATTAGAGTATAATTTGAAGATTTCCTTTATACTAAAGTTGTCCCTACTACTTTTTTAAATCTGCTTTGAATTTTCCAGCAGAAAAGTTTTGCACCATTATTGGGAAAATCTACTAGTGTTTCTGTGTCTTTTTATAATTTTTCAATCCTCATTGAGTGATGAAGAATCTTGCTGTTCATTGCTTAATTCTGATTGTGTTCCATTCATGAAAGGACTGTATAATATTACCCCTCTGAGCAACCTCAGTGAGAAATTAATTAAGATAATCTACTTTTAAAAACCATTAATTAATTTAGAAAGATTGTAATTAATTATATGGAAAGATTAATTAATATAGAAAGATTGTAAGTTATTTTGTGATAATTTTGCACTTTCCAATTTCACATACCCTAATGCTATTACTTGAAAAGAATACTTGGAAATTGTATCTCTGTTCTGAAAAGTCCAACACCAAAATCATACCTCTAAGTTTGTCATATTAATTCTGATAAAAAGAAGGCATGACAGCACCAATAAGATAATGACAAGAGGAAAGTAAGTCAGAATATATGAACACAAATGGTTACATGCAAGTAATTCTAGTAAGAAAGCAAAATGAGGAAAGAAAAGGCAAAATTGGGAAAGAAAAATCCACAAGATATGGTACATGTCTATTACTAAATAATGTTTTCCATGTGGCATTAGATGTTTTTAAATCTTTCAATTATTACAAAAGACACCTCAAAGTAAAGATGTATACTTTTATACATCATACCAAAGAAACAGATCTTTTTATATGGAATATATATCACTTATATTATAAAGAGAATATGTATAGTTTCCTTTATTGAATACCAAAGTTACAAGTCTTCTAGACTGAATTTTATACTTCAGTGCTTAGTAATCATCTTGCTCTCTGGATTAAGCAAAATACACAAAAAACAGTACACTTAGCACACACAAGTTGTTCGCTTATATTCACTAAACAAAGCTGTAATATCCTCCAGTTTACATTCATGAGTTCTTTCTGTCAGTAGTAGTAGTAGTAGTAATGGTATTTTCTTCAACAAAATGAAAAGATTCTTTAAAATTCTATCATTTGAGATAACAATATATACTACCCCATGGTTCTAAATCATAAATTTAAAAATAAGACCAATTTTGCCAGAATTTTTTCATAAATAAAATGTAAAATGTGCTCAAATTTTATGTAGATCATTAATATTATTTTCTTTTCAAAATGTTAGTTTATCTCTTTGTAGCAATGTTTAAAGTTTACTGAAATGCATTGTATTATATCATGTGGGCTAAGCCCACAAGTCCATTACAATAAAATTTAAACTATATAACCATAGGATTCAAGGTAAATTAATACACTACACTGTAATTAAATTTTGAAAGTCCAAAGACAAAAATGTAGTTCATTACCAAAGGGAAAAATATGATTAAATCCAATTGAGTAAATTTAAAGTATGTCTATATATCATGAAGGTGGTATCAACACATGTACTTTATTTTCAAAGGCTTAATTATAACCTATTTAGTAGATTACAAGACCAATTATAAAGCCTTTGGCTGAAAAAATTATTCATTTGTACCATAATTTCATTAGATGTAAAATTTACAGAGGTCTTATGGAAACCTTTATTTCTAGATGAGGACACTTATGGATAATATATAGGTCTGTCTGAATACATAATCTGTGATTTGATTCTGTAAAAATTTTGGCACCAACTATATCAGGAGCTCATGTATTGGCACAAATGAATGTAGTCCTTTGGTTGTATGCAAAAACAAGTTTGTACAATACATTTTTGTTTGTTTTCTTTTTTAAAAAAGCCTATTCTTCAGGATCTGATGTTACAAATATTGGCATTGCTTGGCATTATACTATTGTATTTGCATCCTGATTGTTGGTACTGATTCCCCAAATCATTATCTTATGAAACTAGAAAAACTATTAAAATAACTTTATTTGAAAGGAACTTTACAAGTTAGTGTGCAGAGAAGTTGTTAGGACCTTGTAGACACCAATTATATATTTAAACACTTGGACACCACTACAAAACAACATAGAGTATGAATACTGTGGACCTGTGTATTTTTTTTTATCTCATCTCCCTAAAAAAGGAGGCTTAAACAGAATATTCAAGTAATGTAGCAGAAAACAATGCCTTTGATATAAGATTAGGCAAAAAGCCACACATTTAATTTTCTCTTCATCCAGTCTGGCTGAGGAACACTAGAAATCTTATAGGCCAGTTGATGTTCGTTTTTTCATGCTCCGTCGCTGAGCTAAGTTTGAAGCAGCAACAGGCTCAAGGACTGGTTGAAAGGTCTTGTGAGTCAGGGCAGAACATGTGGTGACCACTACTCCCTAAAATAATGAGAAATAAGACAATCTGAATAACAATCTCTGGAGGTAAAAAATTTCCACATTATATCATGAGAGATTTAACTACAATACAACCTTATTTCTTAGGAAAATAATTGAGTATACTTGATCTATGCATTAATGTTTCTTTCACAAATTAATACCTGAATATACCTTGTATATTTTTTTTTATTTCAATGACTATGCTGCTTACAAATTTTTAAAACACTAAAATGTATTATTTTTATCAGACTTACATCACTCATGTAATTTGTTTTAAATGCTTTAAGAATTTTATTTAAAAATTTTTAAACTATTTTAAAATGTGTTTTTGAGAGACAGAGAGACAGAGTGTGAGTGGGGGACGGGCAGAGAGAGAGGGAGACACAGAATCTGAAGTAGGCTCTAGCCTCTGAGTTGTCAGCACAGAGCCTGAGGTGGGGCTTGAACCCATGTGCTGTGAGATCATGACCTGAGCTGAAGTCTGACGCTCAAATGACTGAGCCACCCAGACGCCCCAATAATGTTTTTTTTTTATCAACTAACAAAGATTTCATGTCCAGTCACAATAGATACACACATTACAGAACTATCATAACTCTGTTATGTTTTTTTTCTTAAGTCAACATAGTTTATTCCTTTTTAAAATTTTTTTAAATGAAATTTATTGTCAAATTGGTTTCCATACAATACCCAGTGCACATCCCAAAAGGGGTCCTCCTCAATACCCATCACCCACCCTCCCCTCCCTCCCACCCCTCATCAATCCTCAGTTTGTTCTCAGTTTTTAAGAGTCTCTTATGCTTTGGCTCTCTCCCTCTCTAACCTCTTTTTTTTTTCTTCCCCTCCCCCATAGACTTCTGTTAAGTTTCTCAGGATCCACATAAGAGTGAAAACATATGGTATTTGTCTTTCTCTCTCTGACTTATTTCACTTAACATAATACTCTCCAGTTCCATCCACGTTGCTACAAAAGACCATATTCCATTCTTTCTCATTGCCATGTAGTATTCCATTGTGTATATAAACCACAATTTCTTTATCCATTCATCAGTTGATGGACTTTTAGGCTCTTTCCATATTTTGGCTATCATTGAGAGTGCTGCTATAAACACTGGGGTACAAGTGCCCCTATGCATCAGCACTCCTGTATCCCTTGGGCAAATTCCTAGCAGTGCTATTGCTGGGTCATAGGGTAGGTCTCTTTTTAATTTTTTCAGGAACCTCCACACTGTTTTCCAGAGCGGCTGCACCAGTTTGCATTTCCACCAACAGTGCAAGAGGGTTCCTGTTTCTGCACATCCTCTCCAGCATCTATAGTCTCCTGATTTGTTCATTTTAGCCACTCTGACTGTTGTGAGGTGATATCTGAGTGTGGTTTTGATTTGTTTTTCCCTGATGAGGAGCGACGTTGAGCATCTTTTCATATGCCTTTTGGCCATCTGGATGTCTTCTTTAGACAAGTGTCTATTCATGTTTTCTGCCCATTTCTTCACTGGATTATTTGTTGTTCGGGTGTGGAGTTTGGTGAGCTCTTTATAGGTTTTGGACACTAGCCCTTTGACCGGTATGTCATTTGCAAATATATTTTCCCATACCGTTGGTTGCCTTTTAGTTTTGTTGATTGTTTCCTTTCCTGTGCAGAGGCTTTGCAGCTTCATGAGGTCCCAATAGTTCCTTTTTGCTTTTAATTCCCTTGCCTTTGGAGATGTGTTAAGTAAGAAATTGCTGTGGCTGAGGTCAGAGAGGTTTTTTCCTGCTTTCTCCTCTAGGGTTTTGATGGCTTCCTGTCACACATTCAGGTCCTTTATCCATTTTGAGTTGGTTTTTGTGAATGGTGTGAGAAAGTGGTCTAGTTTCATTCTTCTGCATTCTTCTGCTTCTTCTCCCAGCACCATTTGTTAAAGAGACTGTCTTTTTTCCATTGGGTATTCTTTCCTGCTTTGTCAAATATTAGTTGGCCATACACTTGTGGGTCTAGTTCTGGGGTTTCTATTCTATTCTACTGGTCTGTGTGTCTGTTTTTGGGCCAATACCATGCTGCTTGATGATTACAGCTTTGTAGTAGAGGCTAAAGTCTGGGATTGTGATGCCTCCTGCTTTGGTCTTCTTCTTCAAAATTACTTTGGCTATTTGGGCCTTTTGTGGTTCCATATGAATTTTAGGATTGCTTGTTCTAGCTTCGAGAAGAATGCTGGTGCAATTGTGATTGGGATTGCATTGAATGCGTAGATAGTTGGGTAGTATTGACATTTTAACAATATTTATTCTTCCAATCCATGAGCACGGAATATTTTTCCATTTCTTTGTATCTTCTTCAATTACCTTCATAAGCTTTCTATAGTTTTCAGCATACAGATATTTTACATCTTTGGTTAGGTTGATTCCTAGGTATTTTATGCTTCTTGGTGCAATTGTGAATGGGATCAGTTTCTTTATTTGTCTTTCTGTTGCTTCATTATTAGTGTAGAAGTATGCAACTGTTTTCTGTACATTGATTTTGTATCCTACGGCTTTGCTGAATTCATGTATCAGTTCTAGCAGACTTTTGGTGGAGTCTACCGGGTTTTCCATGTATAGTATCATGTTCTCTGCAAAAAGTGAAAGCTTGACTTCATCTTTGCCAATTTGGATGCCTCTGATATCTTTTTGTTGTCTGATTGCTGATGCTAGACCTTCCAACACTATGTTAAACAATAGCGGTGAGAGTGGACATCCTTGTCATGTTCCTGATCTCAGGGAGAAAGCTGTCACTTTTCCCCATTGAGAATGATATTAGCTGTGGGTTTTCATAAATGGTTTTTATGATGTTTAAGTATGTTCCTTCTATCCCGACTTTCTATGAAGCCAGCATTATTTTGATTCTTAAACCAGACAGAGACCCAGTAAAAAAAAGAGAATTACAGGCCAATATCCCTGATCAATATGGATGCAAAAGTCTCAATAAGATTCTAGTAAATCGAATTCAACAGCATATAAAAAGAATTATTCACCATGATCAAGTGGGATTTATTCCTGGGCTGCAGGGCTGGTTCAACATTCACAAATCAATCAATGTGATACATCACATTAATAAAAGATAAGAACCATATGATCCTGTCAATCAATGCAGAAAAAGCATTTGACAAAATTCAGCATCTTTTCTTAATAAAAACCCTCAAGAAAGTCGGGATAGAAGGAACAAGAATTTTGTTTTTAATATAAGTTGTATATATTTAAGACATGGAACACATTTTGATGTGCATATACATAGTACAATGATTACTATAGTCAAGCTAATGAACAAATCACATAGTTATCATATTGTTTTGATGAAAGCACGTGAAATCTACTCTTAGCAAATTTCATTTCCAATATTTAACAAATTTTTTTTCAATTTTTTTTTTTTACTTTTTTTTTTCCATGTTTTTATTTATTTTTGGGACAGAGAGAGACAGAGCATGAACGGGGGAGGGGCAGAGAGAGAGGGAGACACAGAATCGGAAACAGGCTCCAGGCTCCGAGCCACCAGCCCAGAGCCCGATGCGGGGCTCGAACTCACGGACCGCGAGATCGTGACCTGGCTGAAGTCGGACGCTTAACCGACTGCACCACCCAGGCGCCCCTTTCAATTTTTTTAACATCTATTTATTTTTGAGACAGAGAGAGCATGAACGGGGGAGGGGCAGAGAGAGAGGGAGACACAGAATCAGAAGCAGGCTCCAGGCTCTGAGCCATCAGCCCAGAGCTTGATGCGGGACTTGAATGCACCGACTGCGATATTGTGACCTGAGCTGAAGTCGGACGGTTATCCGACTGAGCCACCCTGGCGCCCCTTTTTAAAAATTTTTAATATTTGTGTATTTTTAAAAAAGAGAGAGAGAGAGAGAACAGGGGAGTGGCAGAGAGAGAGAGAGAGGGAGACAGAATCTGAAGCAGTCTCCAGGCTCTGAGGTGTCAGCACAGAGCCTGATGTGGGGCTTGAACTCACAAACCATGACCTTAGCCAAAGTCTAACACTTAACCAACTGAGCCATCCAGGCATCCATCCAATATTTAATACAGTATTATTAACTATAGTCATCATGCTGTACATTAGATATCTAGACTTATTCATCCTACATAACTGCAACTTTGTATTTTGACCAATATCTCCCCATTTTGCCCTCTTCCCTGCCCCTGGTAACAACCTTTCTACTCTCTGCTTTTATATATTTAACTGGTTTAGATTCCACCTGTAAGAGAGATTATATATATATATATATATATATATATATATATATATATATTTCTGTGTCTGGCCTATTTCATTTAGCATGTCTTCCAGGTTCATCCGTGTTGTTGCAAATGACAGGATCTAATTTTTAAAGCTGAATAGTATTCCACTGGATATTTGTCCACCACAATATTTATCCTCAAAGAGATCTTTGTTCTCCCATGTTCAGTGCAGCATTATTCACAACAGCCAAGACATAGAAACAATCTAAGTGTTCATCAACAGATGAATGCATGAAACACTAAATTTTCCACCTAGATTCAATGTCTATAAATATGGGAATTTGCAACCATGGTTATTTAGGAACCAATAGCAATATTTTCTTTACATATAAAACCTACATTTAGTATACTCTTAGCCCCAGTGTCTAAAGAGAAAGTTAAATACAATTAAGGAATTTTTATTTATCATCTGAAAGGCAATAGGTAAAGAAGATTAACAAGAATCCACAGTTGTTATTTAAAACAAAAACAAAGAACCTATAAATACATTTTTAAAAATAAAGATATTTAAGGTAATTATATGTGTTATCAGTAAATGGCATGCAATAGTTTTATCAAACATTTAGAAGATGCGTAAAAATGTTTGTTTTACCTTAATGACATGTGATGCATCATATCTATTTGGCTGATCATTCAGCAACTGATCTCTGTGGGTTATCCATGAGTGTTTTAATACTTGTTCTGTAGTGTACCGCTGATGTGGGTCCATATGTAGCATATGGGAGAGTAAATCCTATATTAAAATGAAAAAAATATATATACATATATATATACACACACACACATACACACATATGTGAAACTGTATAGCAGTAAAAGTTTTAGTAAAATGTATTATTTCATATTTTCTTAAAATATAAAAGCACCAGTAGCTTTGTGATCAGTTTTAATTGACTTATATACAGGAAAAACTAACCTATACTCTGCACAGATAACTGTCAGAATCTTCAAACAGATTTTTTGATATATGGTAAACCATTATTTATCATTTCTAAATCAGAGGACACCAAATCTGTGGAACTGGAATGTGGTTAGTGGGAGAGGAAGAAAATATAAAGTAGCAGGAGTTATCCTAGAATGTGTGAAATGGTCAAGAGGAGAAAAGAGGTATTGATCTTTGCTGGTAAGCTGGGCCCCAAAGTATAAAGGTATACTTTTATATAGAAATTTCTACACTTTTATATAGTGTAGAAATGTACAACATAGAAGGGAGAACCCCATATTGTTAACACACTCCCAATAATTGGGGGTTTATGTGTAAAATACTAAAGAAAGCAAAACATAAATTCAAGGCTAGCAGGTGATGGCTAGCACTCTTTAATGGTCAGAATATCCTAAGTTTCTCACAGAGTAACTGTGAATATGCTTATTTATTTCTGTTATAAGAAGTTGTAACTTTACTACAACTTGATAGTTTACCTCTGTGTTAATAACAAGTTGTAAATGTACTATAACTTGATAGTAAAACACAATTTTAAATACAAACTATCTTTATCAAACATCTTTTAGGAAATGGAGAAGTGAACTCTCCTTAACAAGCATCATATAAAATAGAAACAGTCATCCATAGCATAAGTAGTGAAACTAAAGACTCTAAGTAGTTACATCAGAATTTGAAGAATAATAAAAGTATATAAGAGAGTAAAACAACCAATCAAAATCTATTGGAAAAAGGACAAATATGAAAAAATGAATGGGAAAATAATTTAGAAAATAAAATAACAGTGAATTACTTCAATAAAACAGACCTAAATGATAGTCATAAAAATGATAAAAGTTCCATAGTCCAAGGACTTCTACCTCTGGCCAAAATAGACTATCAGAGATGGGATTCATCCACCTGTTTGAAACAATACCCCCTCCCAACACAAAAATAAACAAATTAATTAATAAGTTAATAAATTCATTAACAAAATACAACAAACAACAGTTTTCTAGAGATCAAATATTAGGCAACAAAAGAAAGTGATTCCCAACAGACTGGGAACAAATCCAACAAGCCCTATGATTGCCCAAACTTACCACCTTGAGAGTTTTCAGACTGTTGTGTAGGTAAAGGAAACTCAGACAGAGCCTGGCAGATTCTCTGAGTTGATGAGACAAAACTGAGAGTCAGGGGGGACCAAGGCAGATAGATTAGCATGATTGACTACTAGAGTGGTGAGAGGAGCAGAGAAAAGACTACAGAGACCTGTAGAGGTCTCCTCAAATATTCAGCAGATTACTGATAAACATACAACTGTGAAAAGAACTATTTTAAAGGTTTAGAAGGAAATAAGAACTCATGGAGGATGGACATAAAAACACTGCCTGTTTCCACAAGCCAGGCTGGAAATTCTCACAATTCATGAAGTACCTGGAGTTAACCAGCCTGAGTACTGTGTATCTCTAAACATTGTTCTGATCCTGCCTAAAAATCTTATTTATTTATTTTTTAATGTTTATTTATTTTTGAAGAAGAGAGAGACAGAGCATGAGTGGGGGAGGGGCAGAGAGAGTGGGAGACACAGAATCTGAAGCAGGCTCCAGGCTCTGAGCTGTCAGCACAGTCCCGCGGGCTCAAACTCATGAACCATGAGATGATGACCTGAGTCGAAGTGAGTCACTTAACCAACTGAGCCACCCAGATGTCCCTAAAAAGACCTTAAAAGGGAGAATCCAAAGCATCAGATTGTTTCACCTAACTTAATTGTGCCCCAGGATAAAGTTCAAGAATATATATAAGAATACAAAAGTTTCCAGCACACAGTAAGGCAAAATTCACATTGCTTGGCTTCTTATAAAAAATCGTCAGGCATTACATTATATGTTAATGGCATAACATTATATGTTAAAAATAACATATAATAAGAAGAAACCAACCAATCAAAAATGACCCAGAATTGATACATATGTCAGAATTAGCAGATAAGGATGTTAAAATGGTCATTATAACTCCATTCCATATGTTAAAAATTAGAGACAGAGAAGATATAAAAAGCCAAAAATCAAATTTCTAGAGATAAAAAACTAAAATTTGAGACAAAAAATAAAATGAATGGGATTAAAAGAAAATTTGATATGGAAGGTAAAAATATTGGGGAAGACACAACAATAGATGCCATCAAAAAGAAACACAGAGTGTAAAACAGGCAAAAGAACAGAGCATCTTATGAGAAACAGAGCATCTGTGAGAAAACGTCAAGCAGTATAATACACAATTGCAACCGGTATCCCTGAAGTAAAGAAAAGGAAGGAAAAATATGTGAGGGAATAATATTTCCAAAATTATCAAATTTGGCAGAAACCATAAACCTACAGACCCAACAAGTTCAATGAAGTACAAATACAAGATATATATATATATATATATATATATATATATATATATATATATATATCAGGGACATCAAACCAAATCTCAAAATCCAAGGCAGAGAGAATGTTAAAAGCAAATAGAGATTAAAAAAAGACATGTTACATATAGTGAAAAAATGATAAGAATAACAGAAGATTTCTTGTCAGAAAAAAATCGAATAACAAGACAATATAACTCCTGAACAACCAATGAGTCAAAAAAAAAATCAAATGGTAAATATAAACAAATAAAAATGTAAATAAACCATACCACAATTGGGGCACCTGGATGGTTCAGTTGGTTAAGCATCCAACTCTTGATTTTGGCTCAGGTCGTGATCTCACCATTCATGAGTTCGAGCCCTGCATTTGGCTCTGTGCTGACAATGCAGAACCTGCTAGGGATTCTCTCTCTCTCCTTCTGTCCTGCTTGCACTCTCTCTGTCTTTCTCAAAATAAATAAATAAACTTTAAAAAACCACCAAAACTTTATGAGATGCAGCAAAAGCAAGTCTAAAAGGAAAGTTTATAAAAAAGAATGCCTACACTAAGAAAAAAGAAAGATCTCAAAAAAAGAAAAGAAAAATAAAAGATCTTTAATAACTCAACCTTATACCTCAAAGAACTAGAAAAAAAAAAGAAGAAAAGAAAAGAAAAACAAAGCCCCAGAGCAGAAGGAAGGATATAATAAAGATCAAAGCAGAAATACATGAAATAGGGACCAGAAAAACAGTAGAAAAGATCAAGAACTAAGAGCTGGCTTTTTGAAATTATAAATAAAATTGACAATCCGTTAGCCAGACCAATAAAAATAAAAAATAAAACTCAAATAAATTAAATAAAAAAAAAAAGGTGACGTTACATATGATGCCACAGAAATAAAAAGGATCATGAGAATACTATGAAAATGTATATGCCAACAAACTGGAATATTTAAAGGAAACAGATAAATTCCTAGATACACATATCTTACCAAAACTGAATAATGAAGAAAAAGAAAGCCTGAAAATACCAATAATAATGTGTAAAGAGACTGAAGTAGTTAATAAAAAATCTTGTAACAGAGAAAAATCTCAGATAGTTTCACTCGTGAATATATGAAATATTTGAAGAAAATTAATGCCTATCCTTCTAAAACTCTTACAAAAATTGAAGAAGAGGAATATTCTCAAACTCATTTCATGAAGGCTGTATTGCCCAGTATTAAACCCCTATAAGGATACTATAAGAAAAAAAAAAAGGAAACAGGACAGTATCATTGATTAATATAGATGCAAAATTTCTCAACAAAATAGTAAGTAACTAAATTCAGCAGCACTTTAATTTTCTTTTTTCCAACGTTTATTTATTTTTGGGACAGAGAGAGACAGAGCATGAATGGGGGAGGGGCAGAGAGAGAGGGAGACACAGAATCGAAACAGGCTCCAGGCTCTGAGCCATCAGCCCAGAGCCCGACGCGGGGCTCGAACTCACGGACCGCGAGATTGTGACCTGGCTGAAGTCGGACGCTTAACCGACTGCGCCACCCAGGCGCCCCAATTCAGCAGCACTTTAAAAAGAAAATACACCATGATCGAGTGGGATTTATCCCTGCGTTGTAAGGGTGGTTGAATATTCACAAATCAATCAATGTGATACACCACATTAATAAAAGAAAGGATAAGAATGATATTATCATTTCAGCAGATGAGAAAAAAAATATTTGACAAAGTACAATATATTTCATGATTAAAACCCTCAACAAAGTAGGGTTAGAGGGAACATACCTCAACATGATAAAGGCCATATATGAAAAACCCACAGCTAATATCATCCTCAATAGGGAAAAAATGAAAATTGTTTCTCTACAGTGAGGAGCAAAACAGGGATATCCACTCTCACCACTATTATTTCTTTTTATTTTTTTATGTTTTTTACTTATTTTTGAGAGAGAGAGAGAGAGAGAGAGCACGAGTAGAGGGAGGACAGAGAGAGAGCGAGACAAAGAATCCGAAGACAGACTCTAGGCTCTGAACTAGCTGTCAGCACAGAGCCCAATGCGGGGCTTAAATACATGAATGTGAGGTCATGACCTGAACCTAAGTCAGACGCTTAACCGACTGAGCCACCCAGGCACCCCTCACCAGTATCATTTAATATACTACTGGAAGTTCTAGCCACAGCAGTCAGAAAACATAAAATACCTAGGAATAAATCTAACCAAAGATGTAAAGGATCTGT
>NW_024415592.1:0-11360 GCF_014898765.1 Herpailurus yagouaroundi | reverse complement strand
GCACTGGGTGTTGTATGGAAACCAATTTGACAATAAATTTCATATAAAAAAAATAAAAAAAAATAAATGCAAAAAAAAAAATGGTCATCATCATTCTTAGAAAAGCCATTATCAAGGGATCTTAGCTAGTCTCCATTTGTCAAAGTTCACCCTTTGGAGCATTAACTCTACTGTGTTTCCATGTGTGTAGTTTGGTTAGTTTGCAGCAGCAATAGTCCTTTCCTGCTATGTGACACTACATTAACTCGTTCCTCAAGCCGTGTCTTGAACCACAGTGGCATTGGCAGTGGCAGAAAGGATAATTGCTGTATTTCCTCTGGATTTTAAGTAAGGCAGGGCCCAGGAATGGAGAGGGGATGCAGTTGGGCCAAGTGGAACTTTGATGGTACATACATTGAATTGGGAAATGTGATACTAATAATTGTGTTATGAGTCCATTATGAAGGATGATAAAGCACCATGGGGATAAGATACACTATAATTTGGGCTATGAAAATTCTACAATTGGTAGAAGGGGGTCTGGACCAAAAATTCTGAGTCAGCAAGTGAAGTACTCATAATGCTTCCTATCTCAGGATATATGACCACGAATGAATTAATCAGTGAATTTAAGCATTTTCAAATCTGCTGCCTAATTCTGTTGTCCAAGTTATTACACATTGTCATCTTGCCTTGCAACCAAGTATAGGACATTGATGTTTTAGGAACACAAAACATGCTATTAGGTCTTGAAGACGTGAGCAGGACTAATGAAGACATTTTTGCTAGCACCTGCAAAGGAGAGTGACATCCTGTTTGACAAAGTGGGTAAAATGCACTTTTGAACTTTTGAAAATTTTAAAAGTTTTTAGAAAAAATGGAGAAATAATATAAGGATAAAATGAAATAAGTGTAAGAGGGACATTGGGACTGAGACAATTTTTTGAGTTCTTATTGCAGCAATTGATTTGTTATAGTGTATTATTTCTTTGCCATACTTCTGGGTTGCATTTATAATTATTATATTTAGAATTTTCACATATACATCACTGGTGTGATTAATCCATAGTTTTATTTATTTTTACATCACCAAGTATTTTTAAGTTGAAGTATGATTGACACACATAGTTACATTAGTTTCAGTTGTACAACATAGTGATTCAATAAGCCTATACATTATGTTATGCTCACCACAAGTGTAGTTACCATCTGTCACCAAACAATGCCATTGACTATACTCCCTATGCTGTACCTTTCATTCCTATGACTTTCATAACTGGAAGCTTGTATCTCCCACTCCTTCTTACCCATTTTGCTCATCCCCCACCCCTTCCCTCTGGCAACCACCAGTATGTTCTCTTTGTGGTTTTTGCTTTTTTGTTCGTTTATTTGTTTTGTTTTGTTTTGTCTTTTTAGATTCCACATATAAGTGAAATCATATGGTATTTGTCTTTTTTATCTGACTTATTTCACTTAGCATAATACCCTCTAGGTCCATCCATATGTCAAATATTGTTATTAAGATTGTGTGGCTTGTTTTTCACTTACAAAGCAGTGTCTTCATAAAGAAGAAAATTATCAATATTTTCATGCATTTATTTTACTCTTTTCAGACAAATTCTCCCTTACCATAAGGTCATGAGATTATCTACATTATCTTCTAGCAGGTTTACTGTTTTGCCTTATCTCATTTAGATCTACAATTTACCTGGAATTTAGTTTTGTATGTGACATGAAGTAAGTGTCAAGATTATATTTTTTCCCTATAAAAAGATATCCAATAGACTCAGCACCATTTCTTCAGAAGACTGTCCTTTCTCTACTACATACACTACAGTGTCATAGTTGTGACAACTTGTTGCCATATATGTATGGGTCTGTCCTTGTACTTTTGATTCTGTCCATTAGTCTATTTTTGTTTAATCCTTATTTATTTATTTTTGAGAGAGATAGAGAGATATATAGAGAAAGTGGGGGAGGGGCAGAGAAAGAAGGAGAGATAATCCAAGCAGGCTCTTTAGTGTCAGTGCAGAGCCCCACGTGGGGCTCGAACTCACAAACAGTGAGATCATGACTTGTGCTGAAATCAAGAGTCAGACACTTGGCTGACTGAGCCACCCAGGCACCTCTGTCCATTAGTCTATTTGTTTATCCTTGCATCAATGTGTTTGAATCCTGTCATAATTACTGTAGCTTTATAGTGCATCTTAATATTTGGTAGTATGACTCCTCTTTATTGTTCTTTTTCAGAATTCTCTTGGTTATTCTTGGTGCTTTGCATCTCCATATTTTTTTAAAAAATGTTTGCCAATTTGCACTCATATTAGTTCAGATTTGTACACATTTTGTTAGAACAACTCCTAGGATATGATGGTATCTCAATGCTATTTTAGATGGCTTCATTTTTATTTTTATTTATTAATTTATTATTATTATTATTGTGTTTTAGAGAGAGAGTGTGTGCAAGAGAATTTCAAGCAGGCTGCATGCTCAGCACGGAGCCCAATGCAGGGCTCAGTCCCACAACCCCGGGATCATGACCTGAGCTGAACTCAAGAGTCGGACGCTCAACCAAGTCACCCAGGTACCCCAGATGGCTTTGTTTTTAAATTTTCATATACTACTTGTTCGCTGCTGGTATATGGGAATAGAGCTGATTTCTAAAAATATACTGACATTGTATTGAGTGGACTTGTGGAAATCATTTATTAATTTTTACAGTTTATTTATACATTCTTTTGGGTTTTCTACATATGCAATCATTTTGTATGTGAGTTATGATTATTTTTTTCCAGTTATTGTTCCTTTTATTTATTTTTTCTTCTCTTATTGTACTCTCCCCAGTATGGTGATGAATAAAAGTGGTAATAGTGGCCATCTTTTTCTTGTTAACTGATCTCAAGTGGAAAGCTCTCAATATTTCAATATTAACTATTATGTTTGTTGTAGATGGTGATTATCAAATTATAGAAGTTCCCCTTTATTCCTGGCTTCCTAAAAGTTTTAAATCATGAATGGGGGTTGAATTTTATCAAATGCCTTTTCTGCATCCATTGAGGCATTTATATAAGTTTTTCCCTCTAATTATAATAATGTGGCAAATTATGTTGATTGATTTTTAAATGTTAATTTAACCTTGTGTTTTTAGATGAAACCCAACTTAATTATTATGTATTATCTATTTTGTATATCACTCAATTTGGTTTGCTTTTACTTGGTTTGAAATTTTTGCATCTATTTCATAAGAGGGACTAACCTTTAATTTAATTTTTTGTAATTTTTTTTCAGGTTTCGTATCATATTTATTCTTGGATCATAACACAGAGTGGATAGTGTGATAAATAATTTTATGTGTCAACTTGGCTAGGCCACAGTACCCAGACGTTTGGCCAAACACAAGTCTGGATGTTGCTGTGGAGTTATTTTTCAGATATCATTTAAATCAGTAGACTTTGAGCAAAGCAGATCATTATCCATCATGTGAGTGGGCCTAATCCAATGAGCTGCAGGCCTTAAGAGAAAACAACTGAGGTCATTTGAAGAGGAGGGAATTCTGTTTTCAGATTTTTTTTTTTTTTTTTTTTTTTTTTTACTTTAGAGAGATAGAGTGCAAGCAGGGTAAGGGCAGAGGAGAGAGAATCTTAAGTAGGCTCCATGCTCAGTGAGAGCTCAAGACAGGGCTCTATCCCGTGACCCTGGCATCATGACGCAAGCCAAAATCAAGAATTGGACGCTCAACCAACCGAGCCACCCAGGCCCCCCCAGGTTGTCTTCAGACTCAAGCTGGGACATCACCTCTTTCCTGAATCTCTAGCTTTCTGGCCCACACTATAGATTTTAGATTTGACACCTTCCACAATTGCCAGAGCCAATTCCTTTAAATAAATCTTTCTCTTTTTCTTTGTGTATCTATATTTCATCTGTATATATATCCATATCTATATATCTATATCACTTATTGGTTTTGTTCTGTGGAGAATCTTGATTATTCCTCTTTTTCTCTTTGCAAAAAATTCTATAAAATTAAATTGATTTCTTCTTTAAATATTTGGATAAATTTACTGGTGAAGCCACCTGTAGCTGAAGTGTCTTTTTGTGGGAAATTGTTTTTTTTTTACCTATTCAATTTAGAAAATTAAGTACAGCACTAATCAAATTTTCATCTTTGCTTGTATCTGTGTATCCTTATATTGAATGTTTAATGTTTGTGGGTTCTGTAGCAATGCCTACTTTTTCATGCCTGATGTTGATTTTCCTGTTATTTTGCTTCTTATTCCTGATATTTTCTATCAGGAAAACCAACATGAGGCATGAAAAAGTAGGCATTGCTACAGAACTCACAAAAATTAAACACTCAATATGAAAATGAAGAAAGTAATAAAGATGAGAGCAAAAATTAATAGAAAACAAGCAGATGAGAGAGAAGCAAA
The DNA here is from genome assembly GCF_014898765.1 of Herpailurus yagouaroundi. NCBI lineage: Eukaryota > Metazoa > Chordata > Mammalia > Carnivora > Felidae > Herpailurus > Herpailurus yagouaroundi. The sequence continues at coordinate 6,951 of NW_024415592.1, read as the reverse complement.
AAGTTGGTTCTATGTAATATTTTCTCTCTCATATGCTTGTTTTCTATTAATTTCTGCTCTCATCTTTACTATTTAGCTTCTTCATTTTCATTTGAGTTTAATTCATTGTTCTTTTTCCAAGATCATTGATTTCTAGCCTTTCTCCTTTACAAACATGCAGTATAAAAACTATGATTCTATCTATAAATTTCTTTCTACACACTGCTTTAGTTGCATTCCACAAAATTTTGATAATTTGCATTTTCATTACCATTTAGTTCAAAATATGTTTAAATTTACATTCATATTTTTTCTTTAATCTATGTTATTTATAAGTATTTTACTTAATTTCCAAGTATTTGAGAGTTTTCTGGTTGTCTTTTACTTATTGATTTCTAGTTTAATATCACTGTAGTCAGACAACATACTCTATGTCTTTTTAAATGTATTGAAACATTCTTTTAATACTATTTAAAAAAATTTTTTAGAAGTCTCTAGAAGATGGTGGTGTAGGAGGACACTGGGCTCACCGCATCCTGCTGATCACTTAGATTCCACCCACATCTGCCTAAATAATCCAGAAAACCACCAGAAGCCTAGCAGAACAGACTCTCCAGAGCCAAGCATAGAAAAGAGGCCCATGGAAGAGGGTAGGAAGGACAGAGAGGCGGTGTGAGCTACATGGACTGATGGGAGGGAGCCAGGGCGGTGGAGGGGCAGCCCGCCAGGCAAGGCAGAGCCCTTGAGTCTGACTTGCAAAAGCAGAGGGGCCGGACGGAGTGTATTCTGATAGCCAGCGGGACTTAACATCTGGCATGTTATGTCAACAGCTCTGCTCGGAGAGTGGAAGGGCTAGAGGACAATGGGAGGGAGAGTTGTTGAGCCCTGGAGGACAGAGATCATCTCGGTGGGGAACAAAGGTGCTGGCCAGCGCCATCTGCCTTGCCCATCCCCCATCCGAAATCCCAAAGGGAACCAGTTCCCATCACGGAACTTGCTTGCACCGTACAAACACCCAACACTGAGCTTCTATGGATCCATCTCTCCAACGGGTCTGCTTCCCTCTTGGTGCCCCAGGGCCCCTCCCCCAGGGGACCACTGAAGGCAAAGCGAGCTGAACCTGCCTCTCCCGCCCCTGTGCACCTTGCAGATCTACCCCGGCTAATATGCCAGATCCCATAGAAGCAGCACCACAAGCCTGGCAGTGTTCAAGTAGCCCAGACAGGGGCCACACCACTCCACAGTGAGTCCTGCCCCTGGGAGAGGGGAAGATAAGGTACACACCAGTCTGACTGTGGCCCCAGCGGTGGTCTGGGGGCAGACATCAGGTCTGACTGTGGCCCCACCCACCAACATAAGTTACTCCAGAGAGCACAGGGGAAGAGCCCTGCAGTTCCGCGCCACTCCAGGGACTATCCAAAATGATGAAATGGAAGAATTCTCCTCAAAAGAAACTCCAGGAAGTAATGACAGCTAACAAACTTATCAAAAACGGTTTAAGCAATATAACAGAACATGAATTTAAAATAATAGTCATAAAATTAATTGCTGGGCTTGAAAAAAGTATAGAGGACAGCAGAGAATCTATTGCTACAGAGATCAAGGGACTAAGAAACAGTCAGTAGGAGCTAAAAAATTCTATAAATAAGGTGCAAAATAAAATGGAGGCGACCACAGCTCAGACTGAAGAGGTAGAGGAGAGAATAGGTGAATTAGAAGAGAAAATTATGGAAAAAGAGGAAGATGAGAAAAAGAGAGATAAAAAAATCCAGGACTATGAGGGGAGAATTAGAGGACTAAGTGATGCAATGAAATGTAATAATACCCGTAAAATAGGGATTCCAGAGGAGGAAGAGAGAGAGAAAGGGGCTGAAGGTGTACTTGAGCAAATCATAACTGAGAACTTCCCTGATCTGGGGAAGGAAAAAGGCATTGAAATCCAAGAGGTGCAGAGAACTCCCTTCAGACGTAACTTGAATCAATCTTCTGCACGACATATCATAGTGAAACTGGCAAAATACAAGGATAAAGAGAAAATTCTGAAAGCAGCTAAGGATAAACGTGCTCTAACATATAAAGGGAGACCGATAAGACTCGTGACGGATCTATCTACTGAAACTTGGCAGGCCAGAAAGGAATGGCAGGAAATCTTCAGAGTGATAAACAGAAAAAAACATGCAGCCTAGAATCCTTTATCCAGCAAGTCTGCCATTCAGAATAGAAGGAGAGATAAAGGTCTTCCCAAACAATCAAAAACTGAAGGAATTCATCACCACTAAACCAGCCCTACAAGATATCCTAAGGGGGATTGTGTGAGTGAAATGTTGCAAGGTCCACAAAGTACCAGAGACATCATTACAAGCATGAAACCTACAGACATAACAATGACTCTAAAACCATATCTTTCTGTAATAAACTGAATGTAAATGGACTAAATGCTCCAACCAAAAGACATAGGGTATCAGAAAGGATAAAAAAACAAGACCTATCTATTTTCTGTCTACAAGAGACTCATTTTAGACCTGAGGACACTTTCAGATTGAAAGTGAGGGGATGGAGAACTATTTATCATGCTACTGGAAGTCAACAGAAAGCTGGAGTAGCCATACGTATATCAGACAAACTAGACTTTAAATTAAAAGCTGTAACAAGAGATGAAGAAGGGCATTATATAATAATTACAGGGTCTGTCCATCAGGAAGAGCTAACAACTATAAATATCTATGCGCCGAATAAGGGAGCCCCCAAATATATAAAACAATTACAAACATAAGCAACCTTATTGATAAGAATGTGATAATTGCAGGGGACTTTAATACTCCACTTACAACAATGGATAGATCATCTAGGCGCAGGATCAAAAAATAAACTAGGGCCCTGAATGATACATTGGATCAGATGGACGTGACAGATATATTTAGAACTCTGCATCCCAAAGCAACAGAATATACTTTCTTCTCAAGTGCACATGGAACATTCTCCAAGATAGATCACATACTGGGTCACAAAACAGCCCTTCATAAGTATACAAGAATTGAGATCATACCATGCACACTTTCAGACCACAATGCTATGAAACTTGAAATCAACCACAGGAAAAAGTCTGGAAAACCTCCAAAAGCATGGAGGTTAAAGAACACCCTGCTAAAGAATGAATGGGTCAACCAGGCAATTAGAGAAGAAATTTAAAAAAATATATGGAAACAAATGAAAATGAAAAGACAGCAATGCAAATGCTTTGGGATGCAGCGAAGGCAGTCCTGAGAGGAAAATACATTGCAATCCAGGCCTATTTCAGGAAACAAGAAAAATCCCGAATCCAAAATCTAACAGCACACCTAAAGGAACTAGAAGCAGTACAGCAAAGACACCCCAAACCCAGTAGAAGAAGAGAAATAATTAAGATCAGAGCAGAAATAAACAACAGAATCTAAAAAAAAAAAAAAAAAAAAAAAAACTGTAGAGCAGATCAACGAAACCAAGAGTTGGTTTTTTGAAAAAAGAAACAAAATTGATAAACATCTATTCAGGCTTCTCAAAAAGAAAAGGGAGATGGCCCAAATAGATAAAATCATGAATGAAAATGGAATTATTACAACCAATCCGTCAGAAATCAAGCAATTACCAGGGAATACTATGAAAAATTATATGCCAACAAACTGGACAACCTGGAAGAAATGCACAAATTCCTAGGCACGCACCCACTTCCAAATCTCAAACATGAAGAAATAGAAAACTTGAACAGACCCATAACCAGTGCAGAAATTGAATCAGTTATCAAAAATCTCCCAACAAATAAGCGTCCAGGACCAGATGGCTTCCCTGGGGAATTCTACAAGACATTCAAATCAGAGATAATACCTATCCTTCTCAATACCTATCCGTCCTCCTACACCGCCATCTTCCCAGGATCCCTCTGGCTTCTCCTTTTAAAAATAATTTCTATTTGTCATGTCTCTCGTGTGCTTTTGTTTGAATGTTAAACATTATGAAAGAAAAATTCTAGAAAATTTAGATGAAATTTTCTTAATTTGTAGAGGATTTTCTTTTGCTTTGGGAAAGCAGTATACAAAGGAGTAAATTAGCTTAAGTAAATCAAGAATTAAACTATTTTGAGGTTGGCTTTCAATCTTTGTCAGACCTATTCTATTTCTAGGTCACCCTTACTACCAGTGTGTAATTCTTCAAGGCTTCTAAATGACAGCCTGGGGAATTTATCAGTTCCCCCAATCTTGGAAGTCCCCAAACTCCAATTTTTCATCTTTCTTGCACTTTGAAGTTGCCAATAGCTCTGTTTATCCTCCCAGACTCTTAATTACCTATTTCTACTTGGCTTCTTCGCTTCTAGTTCTATACCTATTAAGAATTGGTGAATGCATCAAGGAGAAAATTAACTCAGATTACCCATTTCATTTCTTTGTAATTTCCTTTTCTCCAGGATATTAGCCCATCAAACCCTGGATGTCTAGTTGGCTTTGTGCTCTGGATTTTGACTCCTTAACTCTGCATAATTACTAAAAGCTCTATTCAGGTTTCTGTATCTTCACAGCTTCTTTTTCAGCCTCTTCACCAATGCTGATAATGGACTGGTCAATGCCTCAAGGGGAAAATTGGTGCCAAATGTCAGTTCACCTCATGAAATTTCCCTTCTTTCCAGGATTTTGGTACCTCAATCCTGGCTGCTTTGGAAGCTTTCTGATGTCTTTAAGTAATTTAATCTATTTAAATATAATAACAATGAATTTTTCAGGTTTTCTTGTCCTTCTAAATGGGGGGGATTAGTCTTCTATTAGTAGGCCATTATAGCCAGAAGCAGAGCATCTTTCAAAACTTTGAACATAATATTTTCATTACCATCCCATGCAAAATGTTTTCTAATTTTAGATGTAATTTCTTCTTTGACCCTTATGTTATTAGAAGTGTATTTCCTAATTCCAAAAAATACGTGGATTTTAGTTATTACATTGTTATTATTGATTTTTAGTTAATTGCACCATGGTTAGAAAACATACTCTGTATGACTTTAATCTTTGTGAAATGTTAGAACTTGATGTATGGCCCAGGATATGATCAATTTTTATACACGTTCTGTATGATTTTTAGTTTATTTATGAGAGAGAGAGAGAGAACGGGGAAAGTGCAGAGAGAGAGGGAGACAGAATCTGAAGCAGGCTCCAGGCTCTGAGCAGTCAGCACAGAGTTCTATATGGGGCTCAAACCAATGAGCCATGATATCATGACCTGAGTCGAAGTTGGACGCTTAACCAACTGAGACACCCAGGTACTCCTATACATATTCTGTATGTTTTTAAAAATAATATATAAACATATAGTTGTAATTGTTGAGTATAGCTTTATACCAACCAAGGTTTGAATTAATTGGGTCAATTTTGCCAGTCATGTTCAAATTTTTTATGTCTCTGCTATTTTTATTTGCTCGTCCTGTCAGCTATAAAAAGAGATATGTTAAAATCTCCCACTGTGATTGGGGATCTCTATTATTTCTTGTAGTTCTGTCCATTTCTGTTTTATATATTTTGAAACTATGTTATTAGATGCATACAAATTTAGAATTGTTACATCTTTCTGGTGAATTATACATTTTCCCTCATGGAGTATCCCTCTTTATCTCTAGTAATGCTTTTTGACATAGTGCCCATTTTATTTGATATTAGTATTTTTTTAAGTTTATTTATTTATTTTGAGACAGAGAGAGTGAGCACGAGTGGGGGGAGGGGCAAAGAGAGAGAGGGGTAGAGAGAATTCTAAGCAGGTTTCATGCTGTCAGTACAGAGCCTGATGCGGGGCTTGATCCCACCAACGATAAGATGACCTGAGCCGAAATCAAGAGTTGGACGTTTAACTGACTGATCCACCCAGGTGCCCCTGATGCTAGTATATCTTTATCAATTTTTGTTTAGTTAATGCTTTCATGGTATATATTTTACATTTTTACACTTTCAAACTTTCTGTATGTTTGAGTTTTAGATGTATCCTTTCTGAACAGCATATAGTTGTGTTTTGTTATTTGTATCCAATATTTTCATATTTATGTTTGAACTGAAGCATTTATTCTGTTTTAACTGAATGTAATTTCTGATACATTTAGAGTATAATCTCTTATCTTATTCAGTGATTTCTATTTGACCTGCCTACTCTATGTCCCAATTTTTTTCTTATCTTCTTTAGGATTTGTTCACTTTTTTATTATTCCTCTTTACTAGCTTGATAGTTGTACTAATTCACTATTGTTTAGTGATTACCCTATACATTACAACCTGCATTCTTGATTTTTCAAAGTTTTCTATGAATCAATCCTTTTCCCCCTTTTCTCAGACAACTCACAGGACTTAAAATGCCAATTCCACTTACCCTCATCTCAATGTATATGGTATTGTTGTCATGCATTCAAACTTTCTATATGCTTCCAACCTATTTCTCTTTATATTTCAATATTTTAAGAATTCTTACAATTATTTCATATAGTCAAGACTCATATATTTACATTTTCCTTTGTAGTTCTTTTCTTCCTGCTTTGTAAAAAGATAAATTTTCATTATGCTTGAAGAACAACATTTAGTATTTCTTCTAGTATGAATTTGCTCATATCTATATATATATATCTATATCTGTATCTATATCTATATCTGACTATATATCTATATCTCTATCTATCTATCTCTATATCTTATATATATATCTGACTTGCATGCTCCACTGACAGAGCCAGCCAGGCATACTTGAATTTGCTACTGGTATATATTTTTTGTCTGAGAATGTCTTTATTTCAAAACAAAACAAAACAAAACAAAACAAAACATAAAACAGGGCTTCCCAAAGAGGACAATGTCCCAATAGGGAAGAATCACTCTTTCCCCAATTAAAATGATCACATTTTTTTTTTGTGTGATGCTTAAGATATTACAAATTTCAGTTGTGTTCTTGACCTCTCCAAGTGTCCTTTCATTCAGG
>NW_024415591.1:0-13648 GCF_014898765.1 Herpailurus yagouaroundi | reverse complement strand
ACCAGAGAAGTTACGAAAGGATCGTCAAGTTCCTTCTGCCCAGCTCACCCCGGGAAACGTACTTGCGTTGTTCTACGGTTTTAATTTCATAGTCATCAGGGACTGGGGATCTGAGCATTGCATGGTTCTGTGTGAATCTTAGAATGCCACCTCACTTTTGACCCCTGTCCCGTTAGCCTGACGGTTTCCCTGGGCAGGGAGGAGCGTGGCAGATTGTCTGAAGTTTACGGAGGGCCAGACTTCGTGGTGAAGTGGGGCGAGGAGGCGGTGGGGGACAGTCTGTCCTACATTCAGGTGCACGGCTTGCGTGGTAGGACAGGATGCCCAGAGAAAATTCGAGCATTTGTCATTTGTCAGTGCTTCACTCTGGAATAGAATTGGTGATAGAAGCCTCTGACCTCATTCAGGCTACAGAAACCTCTGTAGTCCGGAGGCAGGCTGCATCTGACAGGAATGGCTAAAGGGCACAGCAGAGAACGGACAACCTCTGGTCTCGGAGACGTGCTCACCAGCTCCGCTCCCCGGCACAGCCCTTAAGCACCTTAACACTCCTCGAGCTTCACAGCATGGCTACCTACCTGGATCTCCGATACCTTCCATAAGTGACTTTCTAGCATCTACCCCTCAGCCGTCTACACTTGTCATATGGGTCATCCTCCACCTACTTGGATGGGTTCCAGAGCTGCTCCAGCCCGACCCTTATGATCAACCGCCTCCCTGAAATCCAAGGTCAGGTGTGCAAGGGGCCAGACAGGTCATCCACTAGCGCCCCCTCCCTTAGAAGCCTCCAGATAAATCCTGTCGAAGAGGAAGATTCTAGAAGAGAGCCAAAGCAGGTGTTCCTCTGCGACACGACAGCATGCTTTCTTTTTGTTCCCGTGGCCCAAACACAAAGGGGAGTAACCTGACGAGGTGGATCCTGCACTTGGACAATGACCTGTAGACGACCCTGCATAATTATGCTGCGTATTTGTTGCCTTCAATAAGTCAAATCAAACCCTCCTTGCTAAGACAACGCCGTCCAGGATTTAATATCAGCGTACAGGATAATGCATATATAATCCCACCCAAGTGGCCAGCCCCAAATTGGGATCAATAGGATAAAAAGAAGAGAAAAAAAGAAAAACAAATGTGAAAAAAATGTGAGGTCTTTGGTGTTTCTATCCAAAAGGCAGATGATGTGGAAGTGAACAGTTGGATTCATTGAGAAGGGCTGTGATCGTCACAGCTGGACGCCTGCAGCTGGGCCTAGGCCACTAATGCCACCAGAGGATGCACTGCAGAAAGCCGAGAGCCTCCAAGAAAAACCGGTTTAAGAAAAGAGTGGGGCGCCTGGCTGGCTTAGAGCGTACAACTCTCGATATCGCGGTTGTCGAGGTCAAGTCCTACGTGGGGTGCAGAGATTATTTAAAAATAAAAGCTTTGGGGCGCCTGGGTGGCGCAGTCGGTTCAGTGTCCGACTTCAGCCAGGTCACGATCTCGCGGTCGGTGAGTTCGAGCCCCACGTCGGGCTCTGGGCTGATGGCTCAGAGCCTGGAGCCTGTTTCCGATTCTGTGTCTCCCTCTCTCTGCCCCTCCCCCGTTCATGCTCTGTCTCTCTCTGTCCCCAAATAAAATAAACGTTGAAAAAAAAAATTTTTTTTTAAATAAAAGCTTTAAGGGCGCCTGGGTGTCTCAGTCGGTTGAGCGGCCAACTCTTGATTTCAGCTCAGGTCGTGATCCCAGCGTCATGCGATCGAGCCCCGCATCGGGCTCCGTGCTGAGCGCAAAGCCCGCTTGAGATTCTCTCTCTCCCTCTGCGCCTCTGCCCCTCGCCCCAGCTCGTGCGCTCACTCTCTCTAAAATAAATAAATAAAAATTAAAATGAACTCTTTAAAAACCAAAGAAAAAGAGACAGCCTCCCTGGAAGAGAACCATACTCACAACCCTCCCAACTCTTGGCTTCCCATTTGAAAGGAGCAGCGAAAACTCATTTGGGGGAACTATTGCCTTTGGGGGACCTCTAAGGAGCTGGGGCCACTGTGGAGCTCCATTTTATTACAGCTTATAACATCGATATTTCTAAACTCGTCCGCTGTATTTACTTGCCTTTCAAACACCCAGGGTCTTCCCCTCCCCCTCTCCCAAGTGATTTGGTCATAGTTGTTGGCAAGGTCCAAAAGAGGTAGCTATAATCAGTGAAATTGTTAGAGCTCTCTGCTTTGCTGATTCAGCAGATGTGCTTAAGATCTATAAAAATATAATGATCTTGTGTAAATAGTCAGGGCTGGCAGTTCCAAAAGGAATAAAAATAAAGGTATAATCATTAATCATTTTCATATGCAGTACTTGGAGAGGGCTGGAAATGAACGGAGAAATTACCGCAGGCAAAATGCTATGCTGATAGACTAAATACCTGTTATATTTGAAGGAAATGTTTGCATTACCAGCGTCCTGGGCATCCTCCCTAATAAAAACAGAATACCAAATGAGGTAGCCCCCAACTGACTCACTGCTGAGACAACTAAAAATTCATGGGAAAAAAAAAAAAATCAGGATGCATTTGCTAAGGATACGAATTTCCTTGGCAGCTAAAACTATCCACCAAATCAAAAAGGGTTGGTCTCCCATAGCAGTTCTAACGAGCTCTCTGAAATCAAAATCTTGATTTTTTTTGGGGGGGGGACTGTTTAATGGAAGATTTTTCTGTCTTTGGGACACGTGGCCCCAAAAGAGACGACCAACGTAAGTACGTAAGCCCCGCTTTCACCAAAGGCTGCTGTGGAGACCTTCAGCGTTTCCTCCCGGTGAAAATTACTTTTAACCATTTTTAAAGATGTATGAGTGAAGAAAAATTGAAATTGCCAACCCTGATGAATGCGAAGGCGTGAACAGCGGACTCCCGTTGGACTTTCGCCTTCTGTCGAGAAATCCCATCTTGTGCGGCTTTTTCAGGAGAAAGAGATGGATTTCCTTTTCTAGCCCCACCCAAGCCACACAGGCAAGAGACGCAGGAGGCCATCACTCAGTCACCGGCAACTTGGATTTTTGAAAGCATCGCTAATTGCACTTACGAGGTACAGAGCGCTGAGGCTGGGCCAGCTGCGGAAGCAGAGCCCAAGAATATTGTACTTCCTGATGGCCTTCATCTTTTGTTTGTAAACCCGAGACGGAGAGTATTTTAGGGTGCGCATGAATTACTCCCCGAATCGCAAACAAACACAAAAACAAAAAAACAAAAAACCCACACTGGACGTTTGCGCAACGGCGACAAGATGCCACCTTGCCGAACATCAGACTAAGCTGCGGAAAGCGATGTTAATTGCGACCATGATGTGCTATATTAATTACACAGGAAGGATGTAAACCAGAATAAAGAATAACCTCGGGTTTAAGGTGTTTGCCCAATGTGAATTAGCTCCCTCTCCTCTTTCTCTCAGCTAGACAAGCTAAAGCCACGAAAACGAAATTTTCAATAGGAGCACATAGCATTCTTCCAGCTTTAAAGGGACGTTATTACCCAAACCCTGATGACCCTATAAGCCTCTGACCCCGTAAAGTATCTAGGGGACGTGATTTTCATCCGAGGCCAGCAACAGGAGAGACCCTGTCTGGCACTTGAGAGGATGTGGCACAGCAAAATGTCAGAGAAGGGCCAGGAGTGGGCTTTGAGGATTCGGTCACACCCGTGAGGAAAACGGTTTTCTCCACTGCATTAGAAAAAGTCTTCATGAAATGAAGGCAAGAAAATGAGGAGAGTTCTTGAGGGAGAAAAAAAATAACGTAAACATTGTAGGTTTTTACTCTCTCCTAAACATCCCCGTGTCTTTTCATTGTCCTTTGTTTTCACCGCCTTTGGAGTTTGTTTTTGTTTTTAGCAGGACAGCGTATAATTTTTCAAGCCTGTAACCTGACTAGACAGGGCTTGAATCCCCCTCGAAGAAATCAAGAGTCCTTTGTGCGTGTGTGTGTGTGTGTGTGCGTGCGTGCATGCTTCATCGTCTCCTACCCACAAGAACAGAGGAGTTAGAATTTTCCATTTAAATCCAGGGATGTATATATATATCTTGCCCCCAACCACACCTCATCGTGTTTTTTGTTGTTTTTGGTCTGTTTTTTCTTCCCCCCAGACCTCTCCAAACCATCGGCATCTGGATGCATCCCAGGTAAACATCTATGGTCAGGCCATTTGTGGCTGAATCACTATTGTCTGGGGCCAAGTATGTGCCAGGTAACATTAACCCTTTTGCACCATTAAATTAATCCTCTTGGGGCGCCTGGGTGGCTCAGTCGGTTGGGCATCCGACTTCGGCTCAGGTCATGATCTCCTGCTCTGTGGGTTCGAGCCCCGCGTCGGGCTCTGTGCTGACAGCTCAGAGCCTGGAGCCTGCTTCAGATTCTGTGTCTCCCTCTCTCTCTGGCCTTCCCCCATTCATGCTCTGTCTCTCTCTGTCTCAAAAATAAATAAACGTTAAAAAAAATTTTTTTTAAATAAATTAATCCTCTTGATCGCCCTGATTGCTTTATCTTCCAAGAGGTAGAACACGGACACGAAGAGGACCATTTACTGCCGTGTTGTTGGACTACTACTGACCGCCCCTTCTAAATGAGTTCTTTCGTGAGAAACAGGCCTCTCCCCAACTTCCTGCATGTTCTACACAAACATTTTTTTTTTAACTTTTGTTTAATGTTTGTTTTTGAGAGAGAGAGAGAGAGAGAGAGAGCATGAGCAGGAGAGAGAGAGGGAGACACAGCATCCGAAGCAAGCTCCAGGCTGCGAGCTGTCAGCACAGAGCCGGACATGGGGCTTGAACTCACAAACTGCAAGATCACGACCGGAGCCAAAGTGGGACATTTAACCGACTGAGCCACCCAGGCACCCCCATACACAGGCATTTTTAACGAAGCCCACAAAATCTGATCTGTTTGCTCGCACAAATGGATATCCACATGCAAAAAGAAAAAAAGTTAGACCCAAATACCTTCATACCACCTACCAAACTGGATCCATTTTGAGTGAACAATCTATATACTCAGAGCCCAAACTCTAGAATCCCTAGAATGAAACCTAGGAATACATATTCATGACCTTGGATTTGGCCGTTATTTCCCTAGATAGGACACCAACGGCACACGCAACGAAAGAGAAAGCAGACTAATTTGATTTCTTCAAAATTAGAAAGAGTTGCACCCCATGATGCCATTAAGGGAAAATATGACTGAACCACAGGAGAAAACATGTGCAAATCCTCTGCTTGATAAAAGACTTGTGGTAGAATAAACAACTATTACAATAACGTCAAACTAAATATCACAATTAAAAAATGGATAAAGGGGCGCCCGGGTGGTTCAGTTGGTTAAGCATCCCAGCTCTTGACCTTGACTCAGGTCTTGGTCCCAGGGCCATGGGTTCAAGCCCCACATTGGGCTCCACGCCCAGCATAGAGCCTATTTTTTAAAAAAAAGTTTAATACTAAATAAAAATAAATAAAACAAAGTGTCTGACTAGACATTTCTCCACAGAAGATATGCGAATGGCCAATAAGCACATGAGTAGATGTGCCTCATCATTAGCCATCAGGGAAATGTAAATCAAAATCCCACTGAGGGACACCTGGGTTACGCGTCCGACTCTTGGTTTCAGTTCAGGTTGTGATCTCTCTGTTTGTGAGCTCGAGCCCTGCGTCGGGCTCTGCACTGACAGTGTAGAGCCTGCTCGGGATTATCTCTCTCCCTCTTTCTCTCTGCCCGTCCCCCACTTGTTCGCGGGAGCGCGCGCGTGCGCGCTCTCTCTCTCTCTCTCTCTCTCTCTCTCTCAAAATAAACATTTTTTTAAAAACCCATTGAGGGGCACCTGGGTGGCTCAGTCGGTTAAGTGTCCGACTTCAGCTCAGGTCATGATCTCAGGGTTCATGAGTTCGGGTCCCACATCAGGCTCTGTGCTCAGAGCCTGAAGCCTGCTTGGGATTCTCTGTTTCCCTCTCTGTACCCCTCCTCCACTGGCACTCTGTCTCTCTCCAGCTCTCAAAAATAAACAAACACTAAAAAAAATTTTTTTAAAGAAAACACCATTGAAATACCAGTTCACACCCACCAAAGTACCTAAAATCTAAAAGGCCAATAATAAGTGTTAGTGAGGATACGGAGGAACACTGGTACCCTCACATATTGCTGAAAGAAATATGAAATAGTACAGCATCTATAGATTACAGTCTGACAGTCTCTTAAAAAGTGAAACCTAGAGTTACCACGTGACCCAGTAATCTCACTACTAGGTATATACCCAATACCAATAGCCAAGTGTGGAAACAACCCACACGTCCATCAAGTGATGACTGGATAAACAAAGTATACAATGGAATATTGATGAGATATTCTGGAATTAGATAACGGTGGTAGTTGCATAACTATGTGAATATGCCAGAAGTCATTTAATTTTTTTTTTAAGATCTTATTTTTTTTTTTTTATTAAAAATTTTTTTTTTCAACGTTTATTTATTTTGGGGACAGAGAGAGACAGAGCATGAACGGGGGAGGGGCAGAGAGAGAGGGAGACAGAGAATCGGAAACAGGCTCCAGGCTCTGAGCCATCAGCCCAGAGCCCGACGCGGGGCTCGAACTCCCGGACCGCGAGATCGTGACCTGGCTGAAGTCGGACGCTTAACCGACTGCGCCACCCAGGCGCCCCTAAGATCTTATTTTTAAGTAATCGTTACACCCAACTCAGGTCTCGAACTCACCACCCCAAGATCAAGAGTCACATACTCCGCCAACTGAGCCAGCCAGGCGGCCCTTCATTATAGACTTGAAATGGATGAATTGTATAGTATGTAAATTATACGTCAGTAAAGCTTTTATTACACGCATTTTTTTTTTCCACGCCACAAACATACGCCTCAGGAGAACTCAAATTTCTCGCATAGAAGTGTTTCGTAATAGGACAATATAATGTTCATTTGGGCTGAGTGGCATCATTGACTAGATATGGTCAAAGAGAGCAAGGATGGATGGTAAGAGCATGGTGTGAGGGCTGAGAAAGGAAGGGAGAAGTGAAGTCATCGTCGAACCTCCTACTTCTTAACTCTCTTCCAAAGGGAGTTCTTCCTTGACGATAAGTAAGATTTTCTTCCATTGGATGAGCATTAAACTTGTCTTTTCCCTATATGGGGTACCTGGGTGGCTCAGTCGGTTAAGCGAACGACTTCGGCTCAGGTCATGATCTCACAGTTCGTGAGTTCAAGCCCTGCGTCGGGCTCTTTGCTGACCACTCGGAGCCTGGAGCCTGCTTCGGATTCTGTGTCTCCCTCTCTCTCTGCTCCTCCTCTGCTCGTGCTCTGTCTCTCAATAATAAATAAACGTTAAAAAAATTTAAAAAAAAAAGTGATCTCTTCATGCTCTATGGAAAATGAAATAGAAGGGGAGATGATAAACAGCGGCTCAAAAACCACTGATGCAGGGGCACCTGGGTGGCTCAGTCGGTTGAGCGTCCGACTTCGGCTCAGGTCATGATCTCGCAGTTCAAGCATTCGGGCCCCACATCGGGCTTGCTGCCGTCAGCCTGTCAGTGCGGAGCCTGCTTTGAATCCTCTGCCCCCTCTCTCTGCCCTTCCCCGTTTGCGCTCTCCCCCAAATATGTAAATATTAAAAAAAAAAACCACTGCTGATTGTCACCCTATCAGAGTCACCCATGGGAAACTAATACCTCCAGGATCTCCCTAATCTCGATGACCTTCTCAACTGAGCCCCTTAAGACAGAGGACATTATTTATCCGTGCTGCTTTGTCAGAGGTCTACATGGGCACCCACTACTGGAAATGAAGAAGGACTCTCTCCTAGGCGGTGATGGCAGAAATGACACCCTCCCCGCTCCTTCACAACTGTTAAAAAAAAGTAACACAAGATGATTTTGTTGGCCCATCCAGACATCTGAATTGTCCACCCTCCTCTACCTTGGTCTTCATCAACAGGCTGACCTTGATGGATTAAGTCAGATGAGCTCCCTTGCCCTCTGGCTTCCTGCCGAGTCTGGCCAATGAGAAGCCCCACAGGAGACCTGGCTGTCTTCCTGCCAGGCCGTGGGGCAGCGGTGGCTGTGGGCCTGGATCCTAGGCCACGACCCCCGGTGCGCGGCCCGCCCCGACCATGAGTCCTCTGGTAGAGTTGCGGCAACGATGCCCTCCCCAAAGCCCTTGGGAACTAGAAAGGACAGCAGCTCCTTGGGGGCGCCTCACCAACCCTTATTTCCATTAACCCTGCCCACACAGCCTTAATAAGGCCCTTGACTCCATTCCCTTCAGTCACCCCCTGTGAAGGTACCACCTGCTTTCTGTCGGGACGCGGAAGGATGCTGGAGCTTTTTTTTTTTTTTTTTTTTTTCTTTTCCTTATGGCAATTCCATCATACGTGGCTGTCGCAGATTAAACCTCTACGTTGCCTGGAGCAACGGAGCCCAGGTCACTTAGGCCATTTAAGTAGTAGGTTCCTTGACATTTTAAAGAAAGACCAAATGGTGCCCTTTTCAAAGGCTCTGGTTAAACGCCCCTGCAGAATGAAAGCGCACCTCAATCTGAAAATGACTATTCGTGAAGCCAAAGGCCCACTTCAGTTGTAGCTAATCACTGCTATTAGGGAACGATTTCACAATTGCTAAGGCAGGGACTTTTCGGTTGTCCGCGCCTAAATGTATGAATTTAGCACGCACTCGTGCTTAACGCACAAAAATACAGGCTACTTGCCACCCATCCCTCGACTCCTGTCTTTCGAGCCAACGGTTCTTTCTAGAATCTCCTGGGACCTTGAATTTGCAGCTTGGGATTTTAAAAATGCGTTTACTGTGTGATTTCATTAGTGAAATTAGTATTAGCAACACCACTGCGGGCATCATAATGTTCTGTTATTTAGATTTCCACCTGCTTTGTGCTTGTTTATAAAAACCTTCCACCGAAGTTAAAGTAACCATCGTTCGTAGCAGCCTTGAAACCAAGAAATTACGCGATCCACCACCACGTTCTCTGACCTTTCCTCATCTCTACAAATAGGCAGTCGAGGCTTCCTTTTGTGAATTAATCGCCCCTGCACTTAATCCTCTAAGAACAGGAACGTGACGCTGGTGTGTAGGCATTTACTGCAACGCTGGGGAAGTTTTCCAAGCCTATCCGACACCTGCATTCATCGGATTTCCTAGTAAGCCCTAAACTTGCACCCTTCCTTTTAACCCCTTCCTCCTACCCCCATCTTTCTCATTGCCCGGACCCCTTACTATATCAGAACGTAACCAAGGTCACTAGGCTTCCACTGAATTGGAAGGATAATTTGAGTGCTCGGGGCCTTCTAGTCTTCCACAAACATTACACGGTATGTGCATTCTGTCCTCACACTTCTCACCTCTCATGCTCCCTCCATCAGCCCCTCACGTACCCAGACTATGGCTCACGCGGAAAAGAGATCCAATAAACCAGGAGGTGTCAGAGAGGCCAAGCGTCACATCTTCCAGGGGGATCATTTCATTTTAACAGAGGACAAGAGCCACATTGCACTAAAAGGATTTTTGTTTGTTTTATTAAGTAGTATCTACAGCCAACAGGAGGCTCGAACGCACGACCCTGAGGTTCGAGAGTCGCACGCTCAGCCAACGGAGCCAGCCAGGCACCCCATCCACTAAAAAGACTTGTGGACAGTGGAACTTCAAACATCTGGAAGAGATTTGTGCAGAAAGGACCATTCGGTGTTTGTCAGCGTTCTCTGAAGCATCTTTATTCCAAGTGTTCTTAAACACGTCTCTACATCCTTTGCAGAATGGGTAGAACTCCCATGCATCGGTAGAACACCATTTTCAAAGCAGGGTGCAGGTAGGGTTCATTGCAACCTATTCCAAGTCGGGTGGTGGTGGTGGTGGTGGTGGTTTTTAATTGAAATATATTTGGCATGTAACACTGTGAAAATTTAAGCTATACAACAGGTTGATTTGATACCCTTGTGTGTTGTAATATAATTGCCAGTGTAGTAATAATAAGCAGCTCTATCATGTCAGAGGATTATCATTCCCTTCCGTGGTTGGGATAAGATCTTGTCTCTTCAATTCGATGGTGATCATACAACATTGTTGTCTGTGTTGACGATACTGGGCATTAAGTCCAGCATTCTTAAAGTCACACAGCACGTAGGTGGTGCCCACTTGGCTTATTGACCATCTGGCTGTATTCCAGGTAGAAAAGAGGCATAAAAGGAGGACTCACCTAATCGTTTCCTAACACTGTTTCAATTCAAAGCATCTCAAAGAAAAATAGAAAGGTTTTTCCCCTGAAAAGGATTTAAACGATCAGCTCTTACACCTCACATAATCACTGACGGAAGCCAGGGTCTCAAAGTTATAATAATTCTGCGTTCACGAATACGAAAGAAGAGACATACGGTATTGAAAAAATACATGAAATATTAATCTAAACCAGGAACAAACAAATCCTCATCGCGGTCCTCCTTGACAAAAACGACCGGCTTTGAGAACCAACAACATAGGTGCCTGTAGGATCAACAGTTATTCATGCTCGGTGACCTGATAACAGGAACAAAAGGCACAATGGGCCACTCATAGAAAAAAAACCAATATATACACCACATTCTGCGATGAGCCATAGCTGGTACAAAAGTTGCCTCCCAAGAAGGCTCGTCCGGCAAAAAGGCTGGACTTTTCTGTCAACGTTGATTTTTCCTACTCCAGTGGCTGGAATCTGGCTCAACATATTTTATTTGTACTTAAAAAGTCTAGGTGTGCCCGGGTGGCTCAGTCCATTAGGTGTTGGGGCTCTTGATCTCGGCTCAGGCCATGATCTCACGGCTTGTGGGATCAAGCCCCAACTTGCACTCTGTGCTGAGAGTGTGGAGCCTGCTTGGGATTCTCTCTGCCCCTCCCCCCACTGCTCTCTCTCCATCATGATGAATACACTTTAAAAAAAAAAAGTCTTGGGGCACCTGGGTGGCTCAGTCAGTTGAGCGTCCGACTTCGCTCAGGTCACGACCTCACGGTCCGTGAGTTTGAGCCCCACATCAGGCTCTGTACTGACAGCTCAGAGCCTGGAGCCTGCTTCAGATTCTGTCTCCCTCTCTCTCTGGCCCTCCCCCCGTTCATGCTCTGTCTCTGTCTCGAAAATAAATAAATGTTAAAAAAAAATTTTTTTTTAAAAGTCTTTATCATTCTTCTTTGGACCATAATAGCTAAACAAGGACCTATCATCCCATGAGCTACTGGTTGGCCCAAGAATCAACCAAGGTTAAGTAAAATACATAGTGTTATTTGGACTACCACAGTGAAAGTTCCAAGCAGGCTGAGATAGCACAAAATACAATGACAGATGTAAGTTCAACCGTATCAGTAATCATAATAAACATAAATGATCTAAAATGTTCCAGTTAAGAGGCAAACGTCATCAGACGGGGAAAACAAGAAATTTCAGTTCTACGCTGTTTACAATAAAGCATACAGAAGCCATGTGAATCTAAAAAGAGTGACAATAAAAAGCTGGAAAAAACTGACCAGACGAATTTTACCCAAGATTAAGAGATTATGGTTATGTTCATATCCAGCAAAGCAAACTACCTGGCAGAAAGCATTCATAGATACTGACCCTCCCAATTTCCTGTGCTTCTGGCACAGCTTGGTTTACCCGTCCAGGTTTGGACTCTAACTCACCTTTTTGACCTAAAAAAAAAAAAAAATTTTTTTTGGCCCTAACCATTGGTGAATTTAAGGGGACTTTTTTTTTTTTTAATTTTTTTTTCAACATTTTTTATTTATTTTGGGGACAGAGAGAGACAGAGCATGAACGGGGGAGGGGCAGAGAGAGAGGGAGACACAGAATCGGAAACAGGCTCCAGGCTCCGAGCCATCAGCCCAGAGCCCGACGCGGGGCTCGAACTCCCGGACCGCGAGATCGTGACCTGGCTGAAGTCGGACGCTTAACCGACTGCGCCACCCAGGCGCCCCGAGGGGACTTTTACAAGATATTTTGCACAGCGTTCGCTTGCTTTCAAAAGGAAAGTTGATCTAAGTGCCTAACCTAATACTCAAAACAGAAATCTACATATTGGGTTTCTCCTACAGTTCAATTTATTTAAAGGACTAGGTTTAGTCTGAAATCACATCTATAATACTTTAAGTTCATGTTATAACATTTACGTTTTTAAAAATGAGGGAAATTAGTAATAATGGTCTTTTTCTTTTTAAAGATTTATTTTTGAGAGAGAGAGAGAGAGAGAAAGCAGGGGAGGGGCAGAGAAAAGGGGGGACAGAAGATCCGAAGCGGGCTCTGTGCTGACAGCACGGAGCCCGATGTGGGGCTCTGAACTCACAAACCATGAGATCATGACCGGAGCCAAAGTCAGACACCCCACCAACTGAGTCACCCGGGTGCCCAAGTAATAATGGTCTTAAAAATTGGGGGTAGCTGAGTGAGGGGGAGGTTGTTACAGGCAGCTGAGTCCATTCCCCAATAGCACCCAAGAACCCTTTTTTGTCTTCCAACCTTGAAGCCAGCATAAGATAAATACAGATGTTTCTGATACGTTAACTCACAGCTCAGCAAACCGACTCTGCCAAAAGGTGGGCTAGCCAAGCAAATTCTATCTCTTGTTTATTTGCAGATGAAAGTTAGAGTACTTTTCTAGAACGGAGAACTCAGGTTTTATAAATATTAAGAGATAAACCTCGACTTTTCTAATTTGAAGAAAAGCATATTAGATTTTATTTATTGATGTTCTCCTTAGGCTGTGTTATTCCTTATTAATGAAACGGGGCAAACACACAAACAGTAAGATGACCCAAGACGGGCTTTTCCCCGTTACGTGAAATGCAATCCAGAAGCTGAATGAGATGTACCAGAAACCTTTCTGTTGATGAATACTTCAGCTCAATCAATCACACATAATAGAGGATTATGGATGAATTTGAAATCATGTCAAGTAGGATGGGATTTTCCACGGTAAACAGACTAATGAAAACTCGACTGGTCGGAGTCGAGAATCTGATGAAACAAAATAACCTTTATGGTATCACGATTAAAAAAACAAGGCATTTAAAGACCATCAACCATGGGGGAGTCCCAGGAAGAAATCTTTCAATCAAGCACTTAAAAAGTAATTTGTTCAAATGGTAGAGTCTGGCTTGTCACCTGCATACGTTTCTTTCTCAGGGTGTTTGAATGTTTCTTGGCGTAAAAATGGTAACTGGGCTTTCTCTGTGTTTCTTTACGTTTCACTTTTTTGTTTGTGTTTTTCATTCTTCCACTGGAACTATGATCATGGTGGTAAAAAAAAAAACACAGGGATTTTTTTCTTCCACTTTTACCAATTCTTTTTTTTTTTTTAATGTTTATTTATTTTTGAAAGAGAGAGAGACAGGGGCGCCTGGGTGGCGCAGTCGGTTAAGCGGCCGACTTCAGCCAGGTCACGATCTCGAGGTCCGGGAGTTCGAGCCCCGCGTCAGGCTCTGGGCTGATGGCTCAGAGCCTGGAGCCTGTTTCCGATTCTGTGTCTCCCTCTCTCTCTGCCCCTCCCCCATTCATGCTCTGTCTCTCTCTGTCCCAAAAATAAAAATAAATGTATAAAAAAATAAAAATAAAAAAAAAAAAAGAAAGAGAGAGAGACAGAGTGTGAGTGGGGGAGGGGCAGAGAGAGA